>NW_026110728.1:259885-307385 GCF_024679095.1 Eriocheir sinensis
CTGCCACCCACACAAATTTCTCACAATTCCTATTTAAGAGGTAACTTATCGAGCTCAATGTTAATGCCTCCAATAACTCATAGCGATATCATTGCTGCAATTCAGTCCCTTAAAAACAAGAAAGGCCACATTGATGAAATTCCTACTGAAATAATAAAAGAAAACAGATAATTATTTGCCATCCCCCTTACAACATTATTCAATAAGTCAATACAGCCTGGCACCTTCCCGGACAGGTTTAAGCAGGCCAAAATCATCCCGATTCACAAAACTGGTAGTAAAATTGACATCTCTAATTATCGACCTATTTCCATTTTACTTATATTTTCCAAAATTTTTGAAACTATTATGAAGAAACATCTAATAATGTTCCTAAACAAAATGAAAATATTAAATGACAAACAATTTGGCTTTAGACCTGGTCTTAGTACGTTTGACGCTATAAATACCTACATGTTTGATCTATACAACGCACTTCCCATACAGAACCGGTTCATTTGGGAGTACCACAAGGTAGTATACTGGGACCCATATTGTTTCTTTTATATATCAATGACATCTGTAACATTTCCAATTCACTAAAACCTATACTATTTGCTGATGACTCTACATTATCTATGATTGGTGATAAACCCTCAGATCTGGTGCACACTGCAAATAGGGAACCTGTTAAATTCTCTGAATTCTCTGAAACCGCTTATCGGTGAATACATGCAAAACTTATTACATGCTTTTTACTAACACCACAACTAAGTACCAGCCACTACCAAATCTTAGCCTCTTAAATGATGACATTCTACAAGTAAATAAGACAAAGTTTCTTGGATTAACTATTGACAAAAATTTAAATTTCAAAGATCTCATTTCCCATCTTTCTTTAAAATTATCCAGAACGTTTCCACTTCTCCTAAAAAACAAACCGTATGTTCCTCCAGATATTCTTAAATGTATATATTACGCACATATTTATCCACATTTAAACTACTGTAATGCTATTTGGTCCACCACGTACCCCAGTCATTTACAACATATCAATGTGTTACATAAGAAAATCATCAGAATAATCACTAATAGTGACTTTTGTGAACACACCCCTCCACTATTCAAGTCTTTAAATATATTAAATCTCAGTGACATCACAAAACACAATCAGCAACACTGCAACTCCAAATCATAACTGCCATACCCGCAACCAAAACTCTTTACAGTTACCCAGACCTAAGCTCACCCTCTATAAACACTCCCTTATGTATCAAGGACCCAATATTTTGAATGATATCCCACCTTTCATCAAACACTCACCCAGCCTTATGACCTTTCAATGCAAATACAAGAAATATCTCTTGTCCTTATATTAATCACCAAACGTCAAATCTACTTGCAAATGTCTACTAATTTCAATATGTGTTTAATGTTTATCTATCTGCACTTATGTTATCCATCATTCTTTTGTATTATCATTCTTAGGATCACCAATAGGCCCCTCACTTATATATGTGTACATGTATATATCAGGTGAGTGCAAATGTGTGTATATGGGTATATGTATACAATTTTGTAGGTGCTTTTGTATGCACATTCAAGTGAATGTGTGAGTATGATATTATCAGTAGTGCTTCTGTAATTCAGTATTCTTACCAAGTGCCATTTTATTGAGTTTTTATCCTTAACTGAATTCTGAGTCAAACTTGATTGATTATAAAATAACATTATGTTTTTCTCTTCTTTCTTCTTTCTCAGTTTGTTATTGAGCTTTGTTTTTTTTTCTTTTATTCTGAATAATTTTCTTCTTCTATTATCTTTCATTCATGATTTGTTATATTTCCATTCTTAATATAATTGATTTACCAAGAAACTATCTATTATGCTTTAATATTATCTTATTCATCTTTATAATGAGTGTTAAGCATTTTTTTCTGTTTTCCTGTTTTGTATTTTTTTGTATCCTTGTATTTTTCTTTTATCCTAATGCTTCTTGCCCAAAAAGCCTTAGCTTATAAAGGGCTGTTTGTCTGATCAATAATTGTAAGAGATAAATATATGTTGTTTTTGACAAACATAATAAAGTGTTTAAAATGTTTAAAGAGAGAGAGAGAGAGAGAGAGAGAGAGAGAGAGAGAGAGAGAGAGAGAGAGAGAGAGAGAGGGGGGGGGGGTGAAGCATTGTTAGCCATCATCCACTCAGGTAAGGTCACGTTCAGGTCGCGACAGCTATTGGTGGAGTGGTCGGGTGGCGGGCGTGTACGTAGCTGACATATCCAGCCGGGAGGTTACACTTTTATTGTATCTGACTACCCTAGAGAACACCCGTCAGTAAAAAATACTCCACTTCATGAACAATTTGTGGACTGCTTCACTTCTTAGGGTCTTCACTCGTGGATCTCTGCCCCGACCTGTGTGTCATCTAGTGGATTAGGATGGGGATAGAGCAGGAGATGTAGATATATTGGCCAATTTTCCTAAATTTGGTCACTGTCTGCTAGTTAATTCAACATAATTAACTTCTTCTGGCACGATAGTGATTGATGATGAAATCTGCAACAGCTGTGTTGTGCCACGTTATCTAGACAAGCTCTCAACAAGTCGTCCTTGCCTTGGAACAATTCAAGTACCTTAAGGACAGGTACTGAACCTACTTTTTGTATTCTCAGTTGGCCCTTGATAGATCCCTCATCAATAAGATAAAAAAAATTCCCAAAATCCTTTCATCATTTATATTAGGAGCAAAAACGTTATGCTCATTCTGTGGGTCCTCTTAGACCAGCTAAAGGTTATGCAACCTCTGATTGTGAGGAATGGCAGACATTCACTAGAAAATTTTATGTTTATATTACCCATGAATTAAATACCCCCTTTCTCCTATCAACTGTCTGACTCTTCTATCACTAACATAACTATTTCCTTTGAAGTGGTAAGGCAAAGACTCTCTTCTCTAGACATTAATTCTATCATGGGTCATGGTGGTTTTCATCGCTGCCTTTGCAGTCCCTCATCCCTCTATTAAAAAACACCTAACTTATAGGGTTTATATGTTAACAAACACAGATAACCGTTTATATCACTAATTATTGTTTTTCAAGTATTAGAATAATGAATAAAGAGGTAATAAGTTAATATTTTAGCAGTGATAAGTTAGTGCCGTCACTATGCCAGGGGCCACTTTTGCGGCACTTTGGTGGAAATAGCTGTCTATTTTGGCAAAGACAGGTATAACAGTGCTGGGGTAGTTATTCACGTAATGATTCAGAATAAGTTTATGCATAACTGCATTGCCATGTAATATTTTTTTACAAAATTGTACAGGTGACGGCTCTGTACAAACGGACAACCTCACCGATGCTGAGGAGGCCATGGCGCAGGTGCTGGACCCTGCAGTTGTAGCGGGCGCAGGATCTGGTTTAGAATCAGATCCTCATCCAACACCTGTGTCCGCAGGTAAATTATGTTATAAATGTACTTCATGCTAATCTTTGTATTTGGTAACCTACGTAACATTAGTCTTTGTGACAAGTGCTACTAACTTGATACATTTCACCATAAGAAATTCAATACTGCAGTGAAAAATCTTGAAATGTTTGTCGTTAAGTGCTGGAAATCGAACTCAGGCCTTCATAATAGTAGTCAGCAGGGCGGCACTTGCCGTAACACCCCAGCCCCTCACTGTGGACTCGTTATGAAGGAAAAGTGACCCCACTCATCAGTTGCTCTAAAGGCATGGGTTCGATTTCCCATAACTTTTGTTGTTTATCTTGATTTTTTAAAACATTCATTTGCTTTATTTGGTATAGATTATTATTTTATTGTTTCGCCCACCAACTCTTGATATCCAGAGAAACTTAATTATGAAATAAACTTCCACCTTCAGTGGTTCAGTGCAACACAATTCATCTGAAAATCAACTTGACCTTTTCACCTTTATGTTTGCCAAGGCAGAAATTGCAAAGCTTTTATGTAGTTTTAATTGGGTTTAAGGACAGACCACCATTCTGCATAGAGTCTGTGTGGTCTGAACATATATGTCTTAAGTTGAGCAGACATATTAGTTTAGGTTTTCCTAAAATTCCTAGCTACTCATAATCAAAGCACAAAATAAGATATCATACCATGTTGAATTACTCTTATCATAATGATTTTTTACGTACAGCTTCTGCAGACACAGGAGTGTGTAGAATCTTCCTTTCGGAGGATTCTTTGACACCCGCACCTCTGCAAGGCCCATCACAGCCCCCTCCTCACCATCCCTGCCCTACTACTACTCACCGGCTGGCTCCTCAACTGGCATCTGTACACTGTGCCCCAGAAACTCTATCTCCCCCTGATGTAGGCGCGGCACCTTCCCACGCTTCCACCAGCAGACAGAGGAGGGTTAACCCACCAGTTGGGCCAAAAATGGTGGAAATTCAAGAAGACATCCTTCTTGAAGTGAGGAGGCTGAGTGGTGCTATGGATAAGGTAGGTGCAGCCTTGGAAAATAAATACCTTGTCAAAATAAGGTGACAGGTCCAATTAGGTAGGTTTTTATTAACTAGGTTTCTTAAGTTAGAAACAAAACAGAATTAACCTTTTTTTTATTTTGCCTTTGTGGCATAACATGAATTATACTATAGTCCACTCTGTTAAGGTGGATCCCTAGATCTTACCTTAGTATATTAAGACACTGCTGACTGGCTGTTGGCAGGGAGGGTATCTGACAATTTTGGCATCCAAAACACTATCCTATAATCAAGAAATATTAGTATTCCTTTACTTAGCTCATCTGATATAGATAAGTTTATTTTGTTGAAAACATTGGAATAAGCAGTGATTCCACAACTATTAACACAACTTCCCATCCTCAATTGTTAATAATTATGGTAAGTAGAAGTCAGAGAACAACATTTAATGATTATTATACTTTCATCTTTTATCAATATTTCCAGCCATTGTGGATTCACAGCTGAAGTGAACGGACTATTGGTATAAAAACAGTCTAAATCAATCAGTCAAAGTGTCTGCCCTTCCATTTCTCAAGTATTAATATTCCTTTTGAATAAAAAAGTCTTTCCTTTTGTTAATGCAGCAATTATTTTGCACTCATACGTATGCAGAAAGACACCAATACAGTAAAAGTCCAATCATCCGAAAATCCCAGTGGTATGAATTTGTAGTTTGTATATTTTAAAGTGACTGACAAAAAATGTAATAATGAAAAACAAAAAACAAAAAATACATAGAAGTGCCAAAGGTGCCGAGCCGTGGGTACAAGAGACAGAAGACTCAGGCGAGGTGTGAATTAAGTCTACGTGTTGCCCTAATGTACAGGTGTCATCTATAATCTCTCTCTCTCTCTCTCTCTCTCTCTCTCTCTCTCTCTCTCTCTCTCTCTCTCTCTCTCTCTCTCTCTCTCTCTCTCTCTCTCTCTCTCTCTCTCTCTCTCTCTCTCTGCAGAATGTATGGCGCAATTGCTGTTCTGTTTATTGTCAGAATGTTTAGGTGAGGTCAGGTTGTTTTGGGTGAGGAGACAGCATGAGGAACATTGCTGACAGCAACGCCACCACCCTCAGAGCAAAGCAAGCCAGGAGGTTGTTTAGGGTACAGACAGCATGAGGAATGTTGCTGATGACGACACCACCGCCCTGAGAGCCACCAGCTACAGAGAAGAACAAACCGGGCGTCTGAGGTGGCGGGGCTTCTGTTTTAAGTGCTTGGGCTTTGTGGCGACTCACACTTTTCGCTGAGATGTATATACATGCAAGTTTGTATAATATATTTTTAACTGTCTTTTATGTACACATAGATTAGAATTATAATATACAAACTTACATGTATATACAGTTTCAGTGACCGTTGAGCTGCTCCCTGAGAGCTGTGTGTGCGTGACCGCGTTGAGCAAAGAGTTTGCAGAGTGTCACGTCGCCGTGAACCGCGCCCTCGTGGCGGGGCTGGACACGGCTTGCTTCGTGAGGATGAAGGTAAAGAGAGGACGCCGGACCGTCCGGAAGAAGGCGTTAGATGCAAGGTTCCTAATCAAGTGTTTGCAGGAGGTACGGATCGTGGAGGGGAAAATTAAACTTGCGTTTGATATTACGTCGTTTTCACCGCTGACCTTTTCCTTCCACATCAAAACCTTAGTCAGCGAGTGTTCCCTGACTGAACGTCAGCCCGTGCATGTGATCCCAGTAACTGACCGCACAGGGCTGCCCTTAGCAGAGTGTTCCCTACCAGAAAGTCAGCCGGCAACTTCCGCCCCAGAGACTGCCTGTACAGCGCTGCCCCCAGCAGAGTGTCCCGTAACAATGGAGTGCCAGCCCGTGCCTGCTGCCCCAGTAACTGCCTGTATAGAGCTACCATCAGCAGAGTGTCCCGTAACAATGGAGTGCCAGCCCGTGTCTGCTGCCCCAGTAACTGCCTGTATAGAGCTACCATCAGCAGAGTGTCCCGTGACAATGGAGTGCCAGCCCGTGTCTGCTGCCCCAGTAACTGTCTGTATAGAGCTACCATCAGCAGAGTGTCCCGTAACAACGGAGTGCCAGCCCGTGCCTGCTGCCCCAGTAACTGTCTGTATAGAGTTACCATCAGCAGAGTGTCCCGTAACAACGGAGTGCCAGCCCGTGCCTGCCACCCCAGTAACTGCCTGTAAAGAGCTGCCCTCAGCGGAGGAAGACTGCCGCGACGCACAAGAAACAGTCGAGGAACGAACGTGCGCGCCACCAACCCCGAACACCGACACGTCGGTCCTTAGGAGCATAACGATCCCCGGAAGGTACAGGCACAGAATGAAGGGCCGAGGTGTTGTGGGGCGCCTCCACGAAGACCATCCCGTCACCATTGAGTATAATGAACGATGCGGCGTAATGAAGCTTCAGGGCCTCGCCGATGACGTCAGACGATGCCAGGACGACATGGATGACACGATAAAGACGTGGCAGAGGGAGAACAGCAAAAAACAAATGACGAAGAAGGCGGCAGCGAACGGAGCCAAGAGTGAAGGCAAAGAAACAACGCCCCGACAAGACACTTAGTCTGTGCGTGCCCCCGACACCCGGCAAGACCAGGCCCGTGAGCAGCGTAAAGCGGGGACGAGGAGTGTGTGCCCCAACACCCGGCAAGGCACTGAGCGTGTGGGTGCCCCTGACACCCGGCAAGGCACTGAGCGTGTGTGCCCAACACCCGGCAAGGCACTGAGCGTATGTGCCCCAACACCCGACAAGGCACTGAGCGTGTGTGCCCCAACACCCGGCAAGGCACTGAGCGTGTGTGTGATCCCAACACCCGGCAAGGCACTGAGCGTGTGTGCCCCCAACACCCGGCAAGGCACTGAGCGTGTGTGTGCCCCCAACACCCGGCAAGGCACTGAGCGTGTGTGTGCCCCCAACACCCGGCAAGGCACTGAGTGTGTGTGTGCCCCCAACACGCGGCGTACGGCCACGGCAATTCGCAACGCCCCTTCGCCCCAAGGCACACGATCCGAGGCGCGGCAACGCCCGCCGGCGGCTGATGGCGCCCCGAAAGAACGCCAAAGAAAAATTGCTAAGGAAGCCGTCAAAGGACGCTCTAAAGGAATTGCTAAAGGGCCATCTAAAGAAGCCCCGAAAGGCGCGTCCCATGACACTCCCGAAGGAGCGCCGAGGGAAGCTCAGCCCTGGACGCTGCTGCCGCCGCCGCGCCTGCGCAGCCCCGACCGGCGGGACATCCTGGGAGCGCTGGCTGTCTGATGACGTCATGGACCTGGCCCTGGAACTGCTGCAGCGGCGGTCCCCGAACACTCGCGGCTTGTACGCCAGCGGCGCCGCCTTCACCCTGCCGCCCCTGCAGCCAGGCAGCGGAGCGCTCTTCCTGCAGGTGGTGAACCGGTCCACGCCGATGAGCCTCGCCTCCATGGCGGACTACGGCCGCGCGGGGGGTAGCCACTGGCTACTGCTGTCCTCGTACGGCGCGGCGCTCCCCGGCCAGCTGGCCGTGTACGACTCTCTCTACGACACACTCTCCGCCTCCACGGCCGCCCTGGTGCGGCAGCTGCAGGAGCTGCACGCCCCGCCCCCGGGCACCGTCATGCGGCCCGTGCAGCGCCAGCGGGAAGGCTACAGCTGCGGTCTCTTCGCCCTCGCCTTCGCCTTCAGCATCGCCCTCGCCTTCGCCTTCAGCATCGCCCACGGCCAGGACCCTTGCCGCGTACGCTACGTGCGGGCCCGCATGGCGCGCCACCTGCTGGCGTGCCTCGAGCGGGGCACAATGACGCCCTTCCCCAGCGAGCCCAAGGACACGATGGGCTAAGAACCTTCACCTTCAAACACAGAGAGGAGGACTTAGGCAGCGACAGGAAGGATAAAGAGTGGGTCTCTGCTTCGCCTCTGTTCACAGGTGTGTCCAGTGTCGCGACAACTGCTGGAGGTGTCTTTCAGCAGTCCATATGTTTCAGTATTTACTTCATACTTTTTCTACAAATCAAAAAGACGTTAGTACTCTACATTTTATCTTCGGAGCTTCAGCAGCAATGGCAGGTATTTGTGCACAAACACCGAAATAATAATTGATAGAATTGATAACATTCAAGACTCTTAGATTCACGAGATATTCATTTAATACGTAGCTCATAAATCTGCGAGTCTTGAACGTTATCACTTTATTAATTATCCTTTTCGGCCTTCGTGTGCTGGTCATTATCTGTCAGCTCGATCCTGGCCGACCTGCGTGCAGTGATTCAGTGTTTCGTGCGTGTGGATGTTTCTCACGGTGTGCGAGGCCAAAGCCTTATTTTGTGTCTGGTGTAATGTTGCCTGGTCGCTTCTGCTTGTCGTGGTGAGTGGCACCGAGGAACACTGCATGGCGGGGATTGCAAGGTTTTGTGTGATGAGTTGTGGTGTTGCTGGGTGGCTCCTAGGGCCGTACAGGTTTGTCAGGACGTCTGCTTCCTTCCGTCTTCCCGTGTGTTCCTTCCCCGCACGGCCACCTGCCGCTCCAAATACTTTCCCTTGGCTTGAGTTTTCCCCTACGGGCGTGCCGTGCCGTGTTGGGCAATATTGTGTTTCTTCCTTCCGTTATTGTTTTGAATTTGCTCTTATTTGTTTTGGTTACCAATTCATTTTATAGCTGTATTTTTTGACTGTCACTGACGGTTCGGTGCGCCGTGAGTTGCCTGGAGTTGCCGGGACGCGCTAGTGTGCGTGGTGTTGTCCGCATGATGTGCAGTAGTACACATCCTGCCGCTGGTTGTGGCGAGGCTGCCGCGTGGAGGGTGTGGGGTGGCGTGAGGGCGCGGCCGCAGGGAGGGGGAACGCTGGCCCCGCGAAGACGAAAACGAAGAAGCTTTTCTATGTATTTATACGCCTCCTCCGTGCAGTGGTTAGCGTCCCTAACCACGAATCTGCAGGCATGGGTTCGAATTCTGGCCTGGGCAGTCGGCGTTTTTTTTGTTTTTTTTTACGTCGTGACCCATAGCGTCGGTAGGCTTCTTCCCGGTGGATCCTGATGGTCGGCCCAAGGCTTCTTCCAGGTGGGGCTTGATGGCCGGCCCAGCCCGTTCTGGCGCAGGCGAGGGTTTATAGTGGCGCCATCTTGCATTGGCTCATGCTGTCCCCCGGAACTCATCTTTAATCCTAGAATGTAGAGTCCGGGTTGATAGGTGCTCTTCTGGACAGCATGTGGGTAGTTTTAAGCCACTCGGCGACGGTTGAAAAATCCCAGCTTGGTGGCACCGGGCGGGGATTGAACTCACGTCGTCCCTAACGCGGCGCCGTCACGCTATCCATTCAGCCACTGCGCAGCTAGATAAGGTAAAAATTAGGCCAAGTAAAAGAAGCCATTAAGCCAAGAAACGTGAGGCAAATGTAAACTAAAAAGCAGGTGAAGCAAGGCAGGTAACGGGAAGCAACTAAAGGTGAGACAGGTAAGGTAAATAGAGCCGTGAAAGTCATTGAGCCAACAAAAACCATGTTAAACAAGCCTAAGGTAAACAAGGGAGGTAACCAGGTGAAGGAAGGTAAAGTGAGTCAATTAGAGGAGAGTCAGGTAAGGTAATTCTGTAAGAAAAGTCATTAAGCCAGAGAAGTAAGGCGGATGTAAACTAAACCAAGGGGCGACAGATGGAATAGGCAAGGTAAGCCAACTGAAGGTGAGTCAGGTAAAGTAATTAAGCCAAAAAACAAATCGTTAAGCCAAGATTTTCAGATAAAGAAACAAAGAAACAAACACGACAGAAAGAAAGGGTGGAAGACACGAGGACACGAAGAAAGGAAGAAAGGAAACAAAGAAAGAAGGGAGGAGAGCTAAAGAGAAGATAGAAAACAAAAGGCAAAGAAAAAGAGGAAGGAAGAAAGGAAGACAGAAAGAAGAAAGGCAGGAAACAAAAAAAAGAAAAAAGAGCTAAGGTGAAGCTAGAAAACAAAAAGCAAAGAAAAAATAAATAAGAAAAGTAAAAATTAAAGTAAGTTAGTAAATAGGTCAGCAAAGCCAGGTGACGTGTATCACTGTATGGGCGCCGCAGAGAAGGCTTTATTAGTCGCCGCCACCTCCGCAGCACTGTACCGCCCCTCAAGGCCAAACTGACACACAAGAAAAGATCAGAAAAGGACCTCACGAAAAGCAAGCCTCCTCCAATACCACCATCTCCACGACAAGACTTTCCCGAGGAAGTAGCCAGGATACAGGAACATGTCCACACGGCCCAGTCACGTGAATCACAAGAAGAAACGTCGGCCAAGGCTTTAGGGAAAGAGATGACGGGCTTCCTCGAAGACTGAAGAGGTAAAAGACGAAGGAGAAGAGGAGACGAAAAAGGAACACACACACACACACACACACACACACACACACACACACACACACACACTCACACACACACACTGATGACAAACAGGTAAATGCAAAGCAAATTTTAAAGAATAAACACACACGTATTTCTAGACCAGTGGCTCCCAACCAGGGTCCATGAACCGAATATCAAGTGTTCAATAGAAATTCTAATTATTTTTAAATTCATTATACTGGAATTAGGAGACATGCGGCTCGGAATAAAATTCATACTACACAATCCTTAAAACTGAAATGCTTAAATGCTAGAATTACTCTACATTAGCTAAGGGCACCCGGGGTGTCAAACTCACGGCCCACGTGGCAAATGTAGACATCGGGATGGCCATGAGTGGCCCGCGAGGTGACAGGAAGATTTGCTGCCTCCTGTGGGGGTCCACAGGTGAAAAAGTGAGAGAATAAATGGAAGACGGAAAGAGAGGAACTGAAGAAGAATGAGGAGGAGGAGGGGGAGGGGGAGGAGGAGGAGGAAGAGGACAAAGTTTAGAAACTGAAGAGGTACCAATTGCAGTTTATTTTTTGTCTTGTCTATATTTTTCAGAAGGAGGAGGAGGAGGAGGAAACATGGAAACATGGAAATGTAGGCAACAGAAAGCCTATTGGCTCATTACGTGGTTGCCCGCTTTGATGATTTAATCTGCTCGACAGCCACTTGGGGCCTGGGGAGCAGATGAAAGCACCTCGACATTGAGGAGCAGATGAAAAGCACCTCGATATTGAGGAGCAGATACAACAACATAGAAATACAGGGAGACTGGGAGAGGACGAGTGGCCTACACAGGGCAGCCCCAGAATCCCCCCTAATACTCACGGTGAGTGAGGTGTAGTTTCAGGGGCACAGGTGGAGGCTTGATCCTCGTTTTACCGACGGTACTAGGCACGCACCAGTAACCTGTCACCTTACTGCACCCACACCTCACTCCACTTGTCGTGCGGACATTTAACTGTTGCTTTACTCTATTGTTGACTTACGCTACTTGCAATCTAGGTTGTGGGGGAGAATTATATGAATATAGGTTAAGGTCTTGCTGCAATCTGTCTGAAAACATGCACCTCAATATTCAGTACACTACTGACGCAGCGAAGTGACGGTCGATTCTATATTTGAAGGAGTTGATGGTATTCGCATTTACTATTTCTGAAGGAAGATTGTTCCAGTGACGAATGACTCGGTTTGAAAAGAAACTCCTTCCGATGTCTGTGTTACATCGACTCGACTGAATGGGTAAGCCGTTATTTCTAGTTCTTAGGTTGGTTTGCAGTTCAAAGAATTTGGAGTAATCGACGTTATTGAAGTTTTTCAGATAGTTGAAGACTTGAATCATAACCCCTCGCAGGCGTCTTTTCTCCAGTGTAAAAAGATTGAGTCGCTTGAGTCGTTCCTCGTACGGTTGATCCTTTAAGATTGGAATCATCTTTATGGCGCGTCGTTGAATCCTTTCCAATAGATCAATGTCCTTTCTGTAATTAGGAGACCAGAACTGTACTGCATACTCGAGGTGCGGTCTTACCATAGGATTATACAAGGCTAGCATCACGTCTGGCGTTTTACACTCGAAGTTCCTCGCTATGAACCCGAGCATAGTGTTGGCTTTGTTTTAGTCTTTTTTACAGTGATTTGCGTGTTTCAGGTCACTGCTGATAGTGACTCCAAGATCCTTTTCCTCCTGCATTGCTTGCTGAGGTTTCCCATTCATGATGTATGTGTGGTTACTATTTCTGGACCCAATGTGCATGACTTTGCATTTGTCAACATTAAAGGACATTTGCCATTTTTCTGACCATTCGATAATGTGATTGAGGTCTTTCTGAATGATTTCGCAGTCGGTCTTTGTGAGGGCCTTTCCACCCACCTTGGTGTCATCAGCAAATTTCGATATTGTTGATTTCAATCCTGATTCGAGGTCGTTGATATATATGATGAGGAGAATGGGTCCCAGCACTGACCCTTGAGGCACTCCACTAGTGACTGGAAGCCAATCGGAAGGCTGCCCGTTTAGCAGTACTCGTTGTTTTCTGCCGGTGAGCCAATCTCTTATCCACGCGATCAGATTGGTTCCAATGCCCGCCGAGTGCAGTTTCTTAAGGAGTCGCTCGTGCGGTACCTTGTCGAAGGCTTTCTGAAAGTCCAGGTATATAACATCACTGGGGCTGTGGACATCCCAGTTATTATATATACCTTGGCAAAAGTCTAATAAATTTGTTAGGCATGAGCGCTTGTTTCTGAAGCCATGCTGGGTGTCGGAGATTACATTATTGTCTTCTAGAAACTTGACAAGTTTGTCTCTAATAATCTTTTCGAGTATTTTTCCTGCCACTGATGTCAAACTTATGGGCCTGTAGTTTATTTCAACGCTTTTGTCTCCTTTTTTGAAAATCGGTGTTACGATCGCCATCTTCCAGTCTTCCGGGACCTTTTTCAATTTAACAGACTGGTTGAATATGTTAGTGAGTGGCTGAGTGAGTGAACGAATCCTCCACCATTTCTATAAGCCTGTTACCCTCTTGATCTCCAGTCATCAGTCTCCAGTCGATGTTAGGACAATTAAAGTCCCCAATTATTATTGCTTCTTTGCTTTGTGTTAAAGAGTGAAGGTCTTCGTACAAGGCAGTGTCGTCTGCTGCCTGTTGTTTTGGAGGCCTGTACACGGTCGCAAGTGTTAGTTTCTTATTATTCGCGGTTATTTCCACATAGACGGAGTCGTAATTCTCTGCGTCCTGTTTGTCTATTTTTATGGCAGGGAGCGTACTTTTTACGTAGCAAATTACTCCTCCTCCTTTCTTGTGCAATCAATTTTTTTGGAAGCTTTCGTACCCGGGAAATGACAGTTCAGATACTAGATGTGCAGAGTTGGCCCAAGTCTCTGTGATGGCTACCACATCTGGTTTCTCAGTTGCAATATACGCCCTAATTTCGTCCTTTTTGGGTAATAGACTGCGTGCATTTGTGTACAAAATGGAAATGTGACTCCTGGTTTGGCCGCGTCGTGTTGAATGAGTTCGCTTGTCGGAGGCGTCGTTGGTTACACAGTTTCTTGCAAGCCGCATCGACGCTACGGTTCGGTTGATCAAGGGTTGCCTTTGCCCTCGCCTGCAGTTTTTTTGAATAGCTTTTCGTGAAACTTTCAACTGCCTCGTTCAGGAGCCTTCCAAGCCGCGCCGAACCAACAATGTTCAGGTGGAGTCCGTCCTCCCAAAACAAATCTGGGCGCTGATTGAAATGATGCCACGCATTCGTGAACGCTACGCCTTCATCGTTACACAACTGCTTTAGACTAGTGTTGACGCCGTACGCTTTACTGTTAAATCCGGCGAACGTATTGACTCTCGGTAGAATTCCAGAGACGATGATGTGAGGGGACTTGGTGTTTAGCTTAAAGGTCCTGAGATTGAGTTGACTGAAGGTCGTTAGTTCCCGCATGGATCAGATACACTGTGTCGTCCTTCGCATTTACTGAAACTGCATCGACAGCTGATTCAATATCGTCCAATTTGGCTCCGGGGATACAGAAACGCTGCCGTGTCAATGTATTCCTACCGCAAAACTCCGTAAGTTGGCCTCTCACCAGACTGTCGCCAACTAAGTTGACTCTAGTAGTCAGTTTGCCCATGCCAGGAAAAAGCGTCTGGTTCGTACAAGCGACAGCTGGGAGAATGGTCTTGTGGTTTCTTTTGGCAGGGGGCAGGCAGGAGGAGGAGAGTAAGAGGAAAAAGTAATAGAGAAACAGAAGGAGAGAAAGGGGGAAGAGGAAGATGAAGGATGGGGAGGAGGAAGAGAGGAAAAAAAGAAGAGGAGGAGGAGGGTAAGAGGCAGAAATATGAGAGAAGGAGAGGGAAAGGAAGAGGGAGATGAAGTATAAGGAAGAGAAAAAAGAGTAACCAGAGAAGATAGGAAGGAGGAAGGGAAGGAGGAGGAAGAGTAAGAGAAGAAAGGAGAAAGGGAAGGAAGGAGGAAGAGAAGGAACAAGCAGAAGGGAAGGAGGAAGAAAATGAAAGAGAAGAAGAAGTAGTAAGAAAAGAGAGAAGGAAAGGAAAGGAAGGGAAGGAAGAATCAGAGTAAGGTAAGAAAGAGGAAGGAGATAAAGAAACAAATAAATAAAGAACAGAAGGAGGAGGCGGAGGAGGAGGAGGAGGAGGAGGAGGAGGAGGAGGAAGAGGAGGAGGAGAAGAGAGAGACGTAAGATGGAAAACAGAGAAAGGTGATGACCAGAAACAGTGAAACGAAGAGGAGGAGCAAGTAAAAGGCGATAAAAGAGGAGAGGGACATGGAAGGAGGGGAGAAGGCGTGTAAGAGAGGAGTTACAATAAAACGAGAAAGACACCAACACATAAATTTAATAGAGGGAAGGGAAGGAGGAGGAAGGAGAGAGGAAAGATGAAGGGAAGAAAGGAGAAAGAGGAGGAAGAAGGAAGACGGGAAGGGAGGAGGAAGGGAAGGAACAAGCAGAAGGGAAGGAGGAAGGAAAGGAGGAGGAGGAAGGGAAGGAGGAGGAGGAAGGAAAGGAAGGAAGGAACGAAATCAAAAGTAAAAAAGAAAAGGTAACAGAGGAAGGAGGAGGGAGAAAGTAAAGATGAAGAGAAGAAAGGAGAAAGAGGAGGAAGAAGGAAGAAGGGAACAAGCAGAAGGAAGGAGGAAGGGAAGGAGGAGGAGGAGGAAGGGAAGGAGGAGGAGGAGGAAGGGAAGGAAGGAAGGAAGAAAATGAAAAGCAAAAAGGAAAGGTGAAAGACGAAACGGTAGACACGTGAATATATATGAAGTTCAATGGTAAAGTTGGAGGCACATACACTATAGCTGCGCGTGGCCTTGGTGCTCATCTCCGTCACACCAACCCTTGAACCCTGAATAACGACTATGCAGCCAGGCACGCTAACCACCTCATCACGGAGGCGTATACAGTGATCCTAGTCTAGTATACTGAAGTAGAGTTACATCTAGAGCAGTGTGTATTTAAGGATACATAGGAATACATAAGAATATACAAGAATAAGACAAGAATGTACAAGGACACACAAGAATAGGACAAGGATAAGACAAGGATACATAAGAATATATACGAATAAGACGGGAATATACACGGATACACACGAATAGGACAAGGATAAGACAAGGATACATAAGAATCTACACGAATAAGACGGGAATATACACGGATACACACGAATAGGACAAGGATAAGACAAGGATACATAAGAATCTACACAAATAAGACGGGAATATACACTGACACACACGAATAGGACAAGGATAAGATAAGGATACTTAAGAATCTACACGAATAAGACGGGAATATACACGGATACACACGAATAGGACAAGGATAAGACAAGGATACATAAGAATACACAAGAATAAGACAAGAACATACAACACTAAGATACCAAAGGAAACGCAAGGATAATAAACAGCAATCAGTCAAGGCTGTCCTCATAAGGCAAGTTCCTCACCCCTTGAATAATTTATGACATCCTCCTCTGTACAGATGTTAGTATCCGTACAGAGGAGGATGACATAAATGATTCAAGGGGTGAGGAACTTGCCTCTGTAGAGACGTTAGTATCTGTACAGAGGAGGATGACAAATTATTGAAGGGGTGAGAAACTTGCCTTTTGAGGATAGACCGAAGCATTTAATCTACACTCTCTAGGAAGGCGAAGGTTGCGAGGAGACTTGATCGAGGTTTATATATAAATGGATGAAGGGCTTTAATAAAGGGGATGTCAATAGGGTTTTGGTTGTAAAAGAGGCAGGTAGGACACGTAGCAACGGTTTTAAGTTAGATAAATTGATTCAACAAAGACATTGGAAAGAATTGGTTTACCAGTAGAGTGGTGGATGAGTGAAACAGGCTTGGCAGCCATGTTGTGGGTGCCAACACCATAGATACATTCAAGAAGATGTTGAATGTTGGATAGTGAGGTAAGGTGGGGTTAGAATTACAGGAGCTGCTTTGTATAGGCCAACCGGCCTCTTGCAGACTCCTTACGTTCTTATGTTCTTATGAAACATACACACTTCTAGTTGAGAGAGAAAAAAGTTTTAAAGCCATATGAAAATGAATGATCACCTATATCTAACTTTCTTCGTCTATTTATCCTCAAGAAACAATTATATCGGTTTAGGGAATAAGTAAACACACATACTCTGACACTTGAGCGAGAGAGGAGGCAGGTCACGCCCAGTTCTGAAGCCAAGCAAAAAAGAACCGATCACCACATATTATAGTTGTTATGTTATATTACTGAGTTATAGAAAGGAAACAAGAGCAGAAAGAATGGCAAGGTGGCGGAGTGGAAGCAAAACGCACGTATTCTTCTACTTAAGAGAAAGGAGGAAAGAGTCACGTAGAGTTCTGAAGGTGAAACAAAGAAACGATCACCACATGTTATAGAGATGTTGTTATGTTACAGAGTTCTAGTAGAAAGGGAGCGAGAGGAGGAGGAATGGCAAGGGGACTGAGTGGAAGGGAAACACATGTATTCTTCTACTTGAGAGAGAGAAGAGAGGAAAGAAAGTCACGTATAGTTCTGAAGATAACACAAAGAAACAATCACCACATGTTATAGAGTTGCCATAGCTGTTTTAGAGTTATATAGAATGGGAACGACAGGAGGAGGAATGGCAAGGTGACGGAGTGGAAGCGAAACACATGTATTCTTCTACTTGAGAGAGAGAAGAGGAAGGTCATGTACAGTTCTGAAGCCAAACGAAAATGAAACAATCACATGTTTTAGAATTGTTGTTATGGATATGCTATGTTATTTAAAGAGAGGTTACGAGAGGATGAGGAATGGTATGATGGCGGGGTAGAAGCAGAACACACGCATTTTTTTACTCGAGAGAGAAGTGACAAGGCGAAGAATGCCGCGTACAGTTCAGAGCTAAACGAAAAGAAACGGTCACTGCATACTCTAGGGGTTGTTATATTTAGGTTATGGTAAAATTGACCTCTCTTTTTGGCCTTTCATTCTTCTCTCTGTACAGGAGCAGCGTTTAGTGAGCCTTTTGTTTACTTGTCCTTGCCCTTAAGTTGTTTCCTATACGGTAAAAAATAGGAGTTATAGAAGGAGTACGATAATGAGGCATGGCAAGGAGGCGAAGTGGAAAGGACATTATCTGCGTTTTCTTTTCTTTTTACTTTAAACTTTTCCTCCTCGATCGCCATCCTCTTTTCCCCTACGTTCGTCTTCTTTCCTCTTGGTTTCTTCTGCGTATTCTTTTCCTTTATTTTCCGTGTATCTTTTCCTGCGTCTCGTGTTAACAGCATTACTGGTTCTGATGGGGCAGTATCGACCGACGAAGGCGATGGAGAGGAGAGGAACGGTGCTGACGGGAGGTTGGCTCACTGTGTGGGGTCCAATTCTCTACCATTTTGAGGCTGACACACCCACACCCAACCCCAGACCGAGACACGCACATTGGATAAGGCTTTCGTAGAGGTTGTTTTAGTCTCTCTCCTTTCTCTTCTTCTCTTCTCTTCTCTTCCTTCCTTCCTTCCTTCGCGCTTCTGCGCTCCTGCCTGACGAATTTATTAGACTTCTTCCAAGGTATATATAAGAACTGGGATGCCCACATACCCAGTGATGTTATATACCTGGACTTTCAGAAAGTCTTCAACAAGGTACCGCACAAGCGACTCCTTCAGAAACTGCAATCGGCAGCCTTCCGATTGGCTTCTAGTCACTAGTGGAGTGCCTCAAGGGTCAGTGCTGGGTCCCAATCTCTTCATCATATATATCAACGACCTCGAATCAGGATTGAAATCAACAATATCGAAATTTGCTGATGACACCAAGGTGGGTGGAAAGGCCCTCACAAAGACCGACTGCGAAATCATTCAGAAAGACCTCAATCACATTATCGAGTGATCGGAAAAATGGCAATGCAAAGTCATGCACATTGGGTCCAGAAATAGTAACCACACACACATCATGAATGGGAAACCTCTGCAAGCGATGCAGGAGGAAAAGGATCTTGGAGTCACTATCAGCAGCGACCTGAAACACGCAAATCACTGTAAAAAAGCCTACAACAAAGCCAACACTATGCTCGGGTTCATAGCAAGGAACTTCGTGTGTAAAACGCCAGACGTGATGCAATCCTTGTATAATTCCATGGTAAGACCGCACCTCGAGTATGCAGTACAGTTCTGGTCTCCTAATTACAGAAAGGACATTGATTTACTGGAAAGAATTCAACGACGCGCCACGAAGATGATACCAACCTTAAGGGCTCACCCGTACGAGGAACGACTCAAGCGACTCAAACTCTTTACATTGGAGAAGAGACGCCTACGAGGGGATATGATTCAAGTCTTCAAGTATCTGAAAAAAAATCAATAACGTCGATTACTCCAAATTCTTTGAACTGCAAATCAACCTAAGAACTAGAAATAACGGTTTACCCATTCAGTCTAGTCGACGTAACACAGACATCGGAAGGAGTTTCTTTTCAAACCGAGTCATCCGCCACTGGAACAATCTTCCTTCAGAAGTAGTAAATGTGAATACTATCAACTCCTTCAAATATAGAATCGACCGTCACTTCGCTGCGTCGGGAGTAAACTGAATATTGAGGTGCTTTCATCTGCTCCTCAATATCGAGGTGCTTTCATCTGCTCCTCAATGTCGAGGTGCTTTCATCTGCTCCCCAGGCCCCAAGTGGCTGTCGAGCAGATTAAATCACCAAAGCGGGCAACCTCGTAATGAGCCAATAGACTTTCTGTTGCCTGCATTTCCATGTTTACATGTTTCCATGTTTCCTTCCTTTCTTCCTTCATTTCTTTCTTTCTTTCTTTCTTTTTTTCCTTCTCTCTTGTTTCCTTTCTTTCTTTCTATCTTTCTTTCTCTCTTTCTTTCTTTCTTTCTCTTTCTCTCTATCTATCTCTCCATCCATTATCTATCTGGTATTCTATCTCTCTCCCTCTCTGTTATAATAAGGACAGTGCGTGGTCGATGCGTCCATTCCACAACGCTGCGTCATTACCAACAAGATTTTTTCCACGCAGGATTCATGAAGCTCCTCGCCATCCATAAAACATCGGCGACTCAAATCAATAAACAATTTACTCTTGACAGCAAACCCTTCCTCAACCCTGAATGAGTGTGTGTGTGTGTGTGTGTGTGTGTGTGTGTGTGTGTGTGTGTGTGTGTAAGATAGTAGATAGTGCTGCCAATTAAAATCAGTGCGGTGCAGGTGCTCAAACTTACGTGGACACACACACACACACACACACACACACACACACACACACACACACACACACACACACACGACACATATACATGATTACGATAACCTATCTCTCTGTCTGTCTGTCTGTCTGTCTTCCTCTCTTTCTCTCACATATCTTTGAGTCCCTGGTTTCTAGACGCCACACTGTAGGTAATGTGACCCCTGCAATGCCCTTCACTTCTTCCTCTACATGCATACCATATCTAACGCCTCTTCCTTCCTCTCTCTCTTAAACACACATAAACACCTTGGTTCTTAGACACCATGATATAGGTTATGTGGCCAATGCATGACTCCACTCCTTCCTTCCTCTACTAAAACAGATCTTTCGGCTTTCCTTCCTCCTCTCTCTCAAACACTCATACATAGGTACCCTGTAGTTCGTGGTTTTTAGACACACTATAGGCGATGTGGCCCCTCTAAGACACCATTTCTTCCTTCCTCTACGAGTCTACACGTTTAACAAATTCTTACAACTAGCCCGGCCTCTCTCTCTCTCTCTCTCTCTCTCTCTCTCTCTCTCTCTCTCTCTCTCTCTCTCTCTCTCTCTCTCTCTCTCTCTCTCTCTCTCTCTCTCTCTCTCTCTCTCTCTCTCTCTCTCTCTCTCTCTCTCACACACTCACACACATACACGCCCTGAGTCCGCCCGTTTCTCCACACTACACTGTTCGCAGCGCTACCGGAGACCCTCGCGTTCCTTCCTTTTATACCCGCATACGCTGAGTTTCATGACAGTGTATTCCGCTCAACGACCGCCTTAAAATGGTGCTGGAACTGAAACTGAGACCCACCGTGTGTAGCGCCGCAGCAGCGATCTCTGCGCCCGCAACGACGCCAGCTTAACACGGTGCTCCAGGGTTGGTATTCTCAGACGCTTCCACCTCTCACGTCAGCTATTTCCAAAGCCAAAAAGGAGATAATCGGATTCTCATGAGTGTTTCCTTATGTTCAAAACACAGAAGAAGGGTCAAACTACTGCCAGGTTCATTAAACTACCTCTGGAAATGGCCCAAACCCGTAACGAAAGCCCTATGAAATGTGGGTGTGTGATCCCCGAAATGTTTGAGAATATGGTCCCTGGTCCCTCGCGCTGATGGCAAACCTCACAGATGGATTCTTTCAATTTTCTGTATCATGGAAACGGAGAGCTTGAGTTTTAGTGCAGCAGATTGCTGTAAAAATCGTTCAGATGGTGAAACAAGCATGAAATTTGGCACAAACATTCCTAAGACTACGCTCTCTTAGAAAAGGGCGCTGGCCACCTGAAAATCCAAGATGGCGGCTATTTTTCAAAATGGCCGCCATCTATGTTGAGATTCACCGGTTTGGGAGCATCTATTGGATGGAATATGCCATTTTTTTTTTTAAACCTCGACTTTTAGGTTATAAAAATGTTCCATACCACACATTTTATTGAAAACCCTTACTAAATGAATTGTAACCAAGATGGCGTACAAAATGGTTGCCATAAAAGAGTTTTTTTCTATCCACAGCGCTAGCAGACATAGAGACCAACTGTTTTTATTTAATGGTATATTCATGTGATCAGACAGTTTAACTAATATGTTATTTTCAACTGAAATAGTAATGGTATGGTCACATACAACATTGTGTCTAAGACTGTAACCATAAAAAGAAAAGAAGAGAAATACGGACTAAACGCAACCAATCTATGTATAGGTCTCTCAACCTACACCTTTGAAAAATTCGAGGATAAGAAGGTAGGCATAGCATGACAGTTCACATGGTATTTTGCTGCATTTTTCCTGAGAGTGGCCTCTATGCCATCACCTTCATCCAGCCTTGCTGGATCCATTATCAGTGGCATTTCATTAATTTCACTGAACTTGGGAATGTACCTTGCCAGCATTGTGTACCCATCATGGTCTAGGACATGATGACTTGGAGGCGATATCAAGTTCTCACCTCTTTTGTCCTTCTGACAAAGACAACACAAACTCCAGTTTGTTTTTCTACTGCTCAATATTGGATTGGCATCACATTCTGCCATGATTTCACTTTTGATTAAGGCCGAGGGGTTATCCTTTTACCACCTTAAACAAAGCACACATTCCTGTATGGGATTCAACTAGGTTCGGTCTCCCTACACCTAGCCCGATCATTCATCCAGTGCCATTTAAGTCCCGTGTGATCTGTACACCATCCGGGTAAGTACATGAACCATCATGTACAGCCCCCATACCCTTGGCTCGGCTCTCCCGCGCTGGCACATCCTGTCTATTCAGGTGCGGCTATCTAACTATAGCTGGTCTGGGGCTGTTAGAAAGCATTTGGGACACTAAACTAAACTATACTACAACTACTAGTCTAAGACTACAGGATTAATAAAGCTGGATTAGCTGGCACTGAACCCCATGCTGAGTTACACAGCAGTGATGTCACCAGTGTGCCCTGGTTGTGTGCAGACATACACTCTTTTACATTTATTAATTTTCCTTCAAAATTGATGAGTTATTCGAAAGAGATGGCCTCATTAGGATCTAAAACCACAGAAACCAAGATCCATGCTTAAAACGATAATTGTTGAACGGGCATTATTTCTCATTATAATTATTGTTTCTACCTTTTCTTGGCAGCCATATAGCCCCCATATTTAAAGGTAAACTGTACTGGGAAGCTACAGAAACATAATATTCACAAGAAATAGTATGGAAGAGCTTTACCATATTGCTAGAAGCAAATACATGCCATTCTAGTGAAAAATTAGCCAAAATCTGTCGATACTGGCCGCCATATTGGAATTTGGCCGCCATATTGAATTTTTTGCGTGGCCAGCGCCCTTTTCTGATAGAGGGAACTTTAAAGAGCACTTGTGCAAAATTTCATGCTTGTTTCACTATCTGAACGATTCTTATGAAATATGCAATTATCTGCTGCACTATTTATCCCTCGAGGCGCCACTACCAGCAAACTTAATAAACACAATAGTACACGAACACGCATAATAATACGTGTGAATGGCAAACCTCATAGATGGATCCTTTCAATTTTCTGTATCTTGAAAATGGAGAGCTTGAGTTTATCCCTCGAGGTGGCACTACCAGCAAACATAATAATACATGAATAGCAACGATGGATATTAATTCTGATGTTCTGCAATTATGAGGAAGGGGAAGATAGATGTTAATAGAGTAGTCCTTTCGTTTTTCTGTATCTTGGAAATGGAGAGCTTGAGTTTATCCCTGGAGGCGCCACTACCAGCAAACATAATAATACATGAATAGCAACGAGGTATACTAATTCCGATGGAGGCGCCACTACCAGCAAACATAATAATACATGAATAGCAACGAGGTATACTAATTCCGATGGAGGCGCCACTACCAGCAAACATAATAATACATGAATAGCAACGAGGTATACTAATTCCGATGGAGGCGCCACTACCAGCAAACATAATAATACATGAATAGCAACGAGGTATACTAATTCCGATGGAGGCGCCACTACCAGCAAACATAATAATACATGAATAGCAACGAGGTATACTAATTCCGATGGAGGCGCCACTACCAGCAAACATAATAATACCTGAATAGCAACGAGGTATACTAATTCCGATGTTCTGCAATTATGAGGAAGGGGAGAATTTAGGTTAATGTTGTAATATGATCAGGAAAGGTATAAAGATTAAGGGCTGTGGCGAGGAACAACATCATGCACTATAACTAACATATAAAGAGTATTTACGTAGATGTTAATACTAATACTCTACAAGGAAGGCGAAAATAGAGGCAAACGCTGTAATACTCATCAGGAAGAGTAAGGATTAAGGGTTATGGCGATGAGTAACACCACGCACTACAGCTAACATATAAAGAGTAGTTACGTAGCTGAATTTATCCCTCTAGCAATATGTTGTTATAAGGAAGGGGAGGATTTGGGTTAATGTTGTATTACTCATCAGAGAGGGTGAGGATTAAGGGGTGTGGCAAGGAATAACACCATGCAATGCAGCTAACATTATATAAAGTGTAGTTACCTGTTTAATAGAGCGTGCATGACAGACCCCTCACCTGTTTATTAATATCAGTGCGTGAGGTGTGCCGGAGTCCTGAAAACCACGAGGTAAAACATGGAAATACAGGGAACAGAAAGCCTATCGAACAGATAAAAGGAGTTCGTATTCAGATAGATAATAGTTCTGCTTCACTAAAATTTACAGACGAACGTACGAGTAACATAGTCCTTTCTTTTCATAGCGGGGATAAACTATAACAGGGCATAAAGCAATGTATATAAATGTGTATAGAGTGAGTATATGCTAGAGAGGAACACCAACGATATAGCTACGCCTGGCCTTTGTGCTCATCTCCGTTCCTTTGACTCTTTAGCATATGGTGGATATACAATAAGCAGGGATTAGCTGCGCATGGCTTTAGTGCTCATCTCCGATCAATTGCCTTAAGGTTATAGTGGGAATACAATAAGCAAAGACTAGCTGCGCGTGGCTTCAGTGCTCATCTCCGATCCATTGACTCTGAAGCTTATGGTGGGTATACAATAAACGAAAACTAGCTGCGCGTGGCCTCAGTGCTCATCTCCGATCCATTGACTCTGAAGCTTATGGCGGGTATACAATAAACGAAAACGAAAACGAAAGCGCGTGGCCTCAGTGCTCATCTCCGTTCCACTGACTCCGAAGCTAATGGTGGGTGTACAATAAACGAAAACTAGCTGCGCGTGGCCTCAGTGCTCATATCCGATCCATTGACCCATGAGCTTTGGTATGAATACAATAAACGAAGACTAGCTGCGCGTGGCTACAGTGCTCATCTCCGATCCATTGACCCTTGAGCTTTGGTGGGAATACAATAAACGAAGACTATCTGCGCGTGGCTACAGTGCTCATCTCCGATCCATTGACCCTTGAGCTTTGGTGGGAATACAATAAACGAAGACTAGTTGCGTGTGGCTTCAGCGCTCATCTCCGATCCATTGACCCTTGAGCTTTGGTGGGAATACAATAAACGAAGACTAGTTGCGTGTGGCTTCAGTGCTCATCTCCGATTCATTGCCCCTTGAGCTTATGGTGAGAATACAATAAACGAAGACTAGTTGCGCGTGGCCTCAATGCTCATCTCCGATCCATTGACTCTTAAGCTAATGTTGGGTATACAATAAGCAAAGACTAGCTGCGCGTGACCTCAGTGCTCATCTCCGAACAAATTGACCCTTGATCCGAAGGTCAGTACAGCCTACAACACACAGAGACTAGCCAGCTGCTGCGCCCAAACTCTCAAGCCGTGTGTTGCCTGCCCCACGCACTCCTCAGACTCATAAGCTACGCACGCAAGCGTTGACCTACACGCCAACGTTCCTGAAATATGTAACGACTTCTCAGGGTGTCTATAAATTCCCTAGTATTCTCTTCGTACCTTCGTTTTAATTGTTTGTGTTCTATTGAGGGTTTATTTTTATTTCATTTTACAGGCGTGTATATATATATCTCTTATTAATTTTATTTCTTATTAGTTTTTTTTCGTATTTCCTGATGTAATATTTTATTCGAATGTATTTTGAATTTGTCTGGATCATTTATATTCTAACCCGTCCGTTGCGACTGGCACGGATTTGGCCTTCACTGGTAGCCTGGTAACATACACTTCCAGGTCTTTCTCTGCCTCTGTGGTGGATAGTGGAGTGTTTCCCATGTGGTATTGGTGTGCTGGATATCCCTTCACTGGTAGCCTGGTAACATACACTTCTAGGTCTTTCTCTGCCTCTGTGGTGGATAGTGGAGTGTTTCCCATGTGGTATTGGTGTGCTGGATATCCCTTCACTGGTAGCCTGGTCACATACACTTCCAGGTCTTTCTCTGCCTCTGTGGTGGATAGTGGAGTGTTTCCCATGTGGTATTGGTGTGCTGGATATCCCTTCACTGGTAGCCTGGTAGCATACACTCCCATGTCTTTCTCTGCCTCTGTGGTGGATAGTGGAGTGTTTCCTATGTGGTATTGGTGTGCTTGATATCCCTTCACTGGTAGCCTGGTCACATACACTTCCAGGTCTTTCTCTGCCTCTGTGGTGGATAGTGGAGTGTTTCCCATGTGGTTTTGGTGTGCTGAATATCCCTTCACTGGTAGCCTAGAAACATACACTTCCAGGTCTTTTTCTGCCTCTGTGGTGGATAGTGGAGTGTTTCCCATGTGGTATTGGTGTGCTGGATATCCCTTCACTGGTAGCCTGGTCACATACACTCTCAGGACTTTCTCTGCCTCTGTGGTGGATAGTTTAGTGTTTCCCATGTGGTATTGGTGTGCTGGATATCCCTTCACTGGTAGCCTGGTAACATACACTCTCAGGTCTTTCTCTGCCTCAGTGGTGGATAGTGGAGTTTTTCCCATGTGGTGTTGGTGTGCTGGATATCCCTTCACTGGTAGCCTGGTAACATACACTCAAAGGTCTTTCTCTGCCTCTGTGGTGGATAGTGGAGATGTTTCCCATGTGGTATTGGTGTGCTGGATATCCCTTCACTGGTAGCCTGGTAACATACACTCCCAGGTCTTTCTCTGCCTCTGTGGTGGATAGTGGAGTGTTTCCCTTGTGGTACTGGTGTGCTGGATATCCCTTCACTGGTAGCCTGGTAACATACACTCCCAGGTTTTTCTCTGCCTCAGTGGTGGATAGTGGAGTGTTTCCCATGTGGTGTTGGTGTGGTGGATATCCCTTCACTAGTAGCCTGGTAACATACACTCCCAGGTCTTTCTCTGCCTCTGTGGTGGATAGTGGAGATGTTTCCCATGTGGTATTGGTGTGCTGGATATCCCTTCACTGGTAGCCTGGTCACATACACTCCCAGGTCTTTCTCTGCCTCTGTGGTGGATAGTGGAGTGTTTCCCATGTGGTATTGGTGTGCTGGATATCCCTTCACTGGTAGCCTGGTAACATACACTCGCAGGTCTTTCTCTGCCTCTGTGGTGGATAGTGGAGATGTCTCCCATGTGGTATTGGTGTGCTGGATATCCCTTCACTGGTAGCCTAGTAACATACACTTCCAGGTCTTTCTCTGCCTCTGTGGTGGATAGTGGAGTGTTTCCCATGTGGTATTGGTGTGCTGGATATCCCTTCACTGGTAGCCTGGTCACATACACCCCCAGGTCTTTCTCTGCCTCTGTGGTGGATAGTGGAGTGTTTCCCATGTGGTATTGGTGTGCTGGATATCCCTTCACTGGTAGCCTGGTAACATACACTCCCAGGTCTTTCTCTGCCTCAGTGGTGGATAGTGGAGTGTTTCCCATGTGGTATTGGTGTGCTGGATATCCCTTCACTGGTAGCCTGGTAACATACACTCCCAGGTCTTTCTCTGCCTCTGTGGTGGATAGTGGAGTGTTTCCCATGTGGTATTGGTGAACTGGATATCCCTTCACTGGTAGCCTGGTAACATACACTTCCAGGTCTTTCTCTGCCTCTGTGGTGGATAGTGGAGTGTTTCCCATGTGGTATTTTAGTGCTGGATATCCCTTCACTGGTAGCCTGGTAACATACACTCTCAGGTCTTTCTCTGCCTCTGTGGTGGATAGTGGAGTGTTTCCCATGTGGTATTGGTGTGCTGGATATCCCTTCACTGGTAGCCTGGTCACATACACCCCCAGGTCTTTCTCTGCCTCTGTGGTGGATAGTGGAGTGTTTCCCATGTGGTATTAGTGTGCTGGATATCCCTTCACTGGTAGCCTGGTAACATACACTCTCAGGACTTTCTCTGCCTCTGTGGTGGATAGTTTAGTGTTTCCCATGTGGAATTGGTGTGCTGGATATTCCTTCACTGGTAGCCTGGTAACATACACTCCCAGGTCTTTCTCTGCCTCTATGGTGGATAGTGGAGCGTTTCCCATGTGGTATTGGTGTGCTGGATATTCCTTCACTGGTAGCCTGGTAACATACACTCCCAGGTCTTTCTCTGCCTCTGTGGTGGATAGTGGAGTGTTTCCCATGTGGTATTGGTGTGCTGGATATCCCTTCACTGGTAGCCTGATAACATACACTCTCAGGTCTTTCTCTGCCTCAGTGGTGGATAGTGGAGTGTTTCCCATGTGGTGTTGGTGTGCTGGATATCCCTTCACTGGTAGCCTGGTAACATACACTCCCAGGTCTTTCTCTGCCTCTGTGGTGGATAGTGGAGATGTTTCCCATGTGGTATTGTTTTTCAGGAAATACCTACACTGGTAGCCTGGTAACAAACACTCCCAGGTCTTTCTCTGCCTCTGTGGTGGATAGTGGAGTGTTTCCCTTGTGGTACTGGTGTGCTGGATATCCCTTCACTGGTAGCCTGGTAACATACACTCCCAGGTCTTTCTCTGCCTCAGTGGTGGATAGTGGAGTGTTTCCAATGTGGTGTTGGTGTGGTGGATATCCCTTCACTAGTAGCCTGGTAACATACACTCCCAGGTCTTTCTCTGCCTCTGTGGTGGATAGTGGAGATGTTTCCCATGTGGTATTGGTGTGCTGGATATCCCTTCACTGGTAGCCTGGTCACATACACTCCCAGGTCTTTCTCTGCCTCTGTGGTGGATAGTGGAGTGTTTCCCATGTGGTATTGGTGTGCTGGATATCCCTTCACTGGTAGCCTGGTCACATACACACCCAGGTCTTTCTCTGCCTCTGTGGTGGATAGTGGAGTGTTTCCCATGTGGTATTGGTGTGCTGGATATCCCTTCACTGGTAGCCTGGTCACATACACCCCCAGGTCTTTCTCTGCCTCTGTGGTGGATAGTGGAGTGTTTCCCATGTGGTATTGGTGTGCTGGATATCCCTTCACTGGTAGCCTGGTAACATACACTCTCAGGACTTTCTCTGCCTCTGTGGTGGATAGTTTAGTGTTTCCCATGTGAAATTGGTGTGCTGGATATTCCTTCACTGGTAGCCTGGTAACATACACTCCCAGGTCTTTCTCTGCCTCTATGGTGGATAGTGGAGTGTTTCCCATGTGGTATTGGTGTGCTGGATATCCCTTCACTGGTAGCCTGGTAACATACACTCTCAGGTCTTTCTCTGCCTCATTGGTGGATAGTGGAATGTTTCCCATGTGGTGTTGGTGTGCTGGATATCCCTTCACTGGTAGCCTGGTAACATACACTCCCAGGTCTTTCTCTGCCTCTGTGGTGGATAGTGGAGATGTTTCCCATGTGGTATTGGTGTGCTGGATATCCCTTCACTGGTAGCTTGGTAACATACACTCCCAGGTCTTTCTCTGCCTCTGTGGTGGATAGTGGAGTGTTTCCCTTGTGGTACTGGTGTGCTGGATATCCCTTCACTGGTAGCCTGGTCACATACACTCCCAGGTCTTTCTCTGCCTCAGTGGTGGATAGTGGAGTGTTTCCATTGTGGTGTTGGTGTGGTTGATATCCCTTCACTGGTAGCCTGGTAACATACACTCCCAGGTCTTTCTCTGCCTCTGTGGTGGATAGTGGAGATGTTTCCCATGTGGTATTGGTGTGCTGGATATCCCTTCACTGGTAGCCTGGTCACATACACTCCCAGGTCTTTCTCTGCCTCTGTGGTGGATAGTGGAGTGTTTCCCATGTGGTATTGGTGTGCTGGATATCCCTTCACTGGTAGCCTGGTAACATACACTCCCAGGTCTTCCTATGCCTCTGTGGTTGATAGTGGAGTGTTTTCCATGTGGTATTGGTGTGCGTGATATCCCTTCACTGGTAGCCTGGTAAAATACACTCCTAGGTCTTTCTCTGCCTCTATGGTGGATAGTGGAGCGTTTCCCATGTGGTATTGGTGTGCTGGATATCCCTTCACTGGTAGCCTGGTAACATACACTCTCAGGTCTTTCTCTGCCTCTGTGGTGGATAGTGGAGTGTTTCCCATGTGGTATTGGTGAACTGGATATCCCTTCACTGGTAGCCTGGTAACATACACTTCCAGGTCTTTCTCTGCCTCTGTGGTGGATAGTGGAGTGTTTCCCATGTGGTATTTTAGTGCTGGATATCCCTTCACTGGTAGCCTGGTAACATACACTCTCAGGTCTTTCTCTGCCTTTGTGGTGGATAGTGGAGTGTTTCCCATGTGGTACTGGTGTGCTGGATATCCCTTCACTGGTAGCCTGGTAACATACACTCCCAGGTCTTTCTCTGCCTCTGTGGTGGATAGTGGAGTGTTTCCCATGTGGTATTAGTGTGCTGGATATCCTTTCACTGGTAGCCTGGTAACATACACTCCCAGGTCTTTCTCTGCCTCTGTGGTGGATAGTGTAGTGTTTCCCATGTGGTATTGTTGTGCTGGATATCCCTTCACTGGTAGCCTGGTAACATACACTCTCAGGTCTTTCTCTGCCTCTGTGGTGGATAGTGGAGTGTTTCTCACGTGGTATTGGTGTGCTGGCTATCCCTTCACTGGTAGCCTGGTAACATACACTCCCAGGTCTTTCTCTGCCTCTGTGGTGGATAGTGGAGTGTTTCCCATGTGGTATTGGTGTGCTTAATATCCCTTCACTGGTAGCCTGGTAACATACACTCCCAGGTCTTTCTCTGCCGCTATGGTAGATAGTGGAGTGTTTCCCAGGTGGTATTGGTGTGCTGGATATCTCTTCCCTGGGAGTGTATGTAGCCTGGTAACATACACTCCCAGGTCTTTCTCTGCCTCTGTGGTGGATAGTGGAGTGTTTCCCATGTGGTATTGGTGTACTGGATATCCCTTCACTGGTAGTCTGGTAACATACACTCCCAGGTCTTTCTCTGCCTCTGTGGTGGGTAGTGGAGTGTTTCCCATGTGGTATTGGTGTGGTGGATATCCCTTCACTTGTAGCCTGGTAACATACACTCCCAGGTCTTTCTCTGCCTCTGTGGTGGATAGTGGAGTGTTTCTCATGTGGTGTTGATGTGCTGGATATCCCTTCACTGGTAGCCTGGTAACATACACTCCCAGGTCTTTCTCTGCGTCTGTGGTGGATAGTGGAGTGTTTCCCAAAAATGACCCTCTCTCTAGCATCTCCACCTATGTATTTTGACTTTTTTTCATTTACAATCACATACACTATCCTATTCTTTCTTTAAATTCTAGTAATGCTAACTTGTTTACTCTGATATACCGCAGAATTCATCCTCTCTATACCGTCTCCATCAATATATTTCACTTTTTTTTGTTTATAATTACATACACTATCATATTTTGTCCTTTAATTCTAGTAATGCTAACTCGTCTACTCTATTTCAACATCTATCTACGTATTTTATCTATTTTCTACTTATAAATACGCAATCTCTATTTTTATACAGCAAGGGAGGCAGCTCAAGGTAAAAAAAAAAAAACAATAACAGCGACAAAAAAATACGCTAAAAAAAATGTACGAGAGGTCAGAGGTGAAGTCGGCTTCGGGTGGAGAGGTCAGTCTTGGTACTCTCCCACTCCGTCTGTGAGTTCTAATAATCATGCAAATTTCGCCCATTATTTCATCCTCATAAATATACAACCTATCCCATCACGTCTATGAATTGTACTGATGTGAAGATCCGCTCCTCCGTCTCACTTTACTTTCATATTCTTACTTTTCTTCCACAAATACCTCAACACATGGACACTATAACATTCTGTCTGTAAACTATCGTCAGGTAGAACTCGCTCAGTATTTCATCTTCAGTAATTTTACCTTTTTATCCACTTACAATAATTACAGACAATATCTCATTCTTCCAATAATTACGCACACTATCCTATTCTGCTTGTAAATAGAATAGTAACACATAATTTGATCAGCCTATTTCATCTTCACCTGCCTATTTTTAACTGTTTTCGACTTATAATCACGCAGCATGGGTTCACAAAAGGTAGGTCATGCCTCACCAATCTCTTGTCCTTCTACAGTAAAGTATTTGAGGCGGTTGGCAGAGATGAAAATTATGATGTAATCTATCTTGATTTTAGTAAAGCGTTTGACAAAGTTCCTCGCCAATTAAATTATAGGCTCATGGAGTAGAGGGTAAAGTTTTGAACTGGGTCAAGACGTGGCTTAGCAATAGGAAGCAAAGAGTGCAAATCAATGGTAAAAGATCTAACTGGGGATGTGTTACGAGTGGGGTCCCACAAGGTTCGGTATTAGGTCCACTTTTGTTTATTATTTATATCAGTGACTTAGATACATGAATTAGTAGTGATGTTAGTAAATTTGCAGATGATAACAAGATCGGTAGAGTAATTGAGTCGGATCGGGACGCTAGCATTCTCCAAGGTGAACTCAACAGATTGTATCACTGGGCTGATAAATGGCAGATGGAGTTCAATGTAGGGAAGTGCAGTATTATGAGTGTAGGCAGGAGCAAACCCTCACATAACTATTGCTCAAATGACACTCCCATAAGCAGGTCTAGGTGCGAGAGGGATTTAGGGGTCTTAGTGAGCTCTGATCTCCGTCCAAGGGCACAATGCATTCAAGCTAGAAATCGAGCTAATAGGGTACTGGGATTTATTTCAAGGAGCGTAAGCAACAGAAGCCCCGAAGTCTTCCTCAAACTATATTTAGCATTAGTTAGACCTCATCTTGACTATGCGGCTCAGTTCTGGTCACCTTACTATAGAATGGATATCAAAATGTTAGAATCGGTGCAGAGGAGGATGACTAAGATGATTCAGGGGTTGAGAAACTTGCCATACGAGGAGACTCAAACAGTTAAACTTGCATTCTCTAGAAAGGGCAAGGGTGCGTGGAGACATGATCGAGGTTTATAAATGGATGAAGGGCTTTAATAAGGGAGACATTCATAAGGTTTTGTTGGTAAGAGAACCGGGTAGGACACGAAGTAATGAGTTTAAACTGGATAAATTCAGATTCAATAAGGACATAGGCAAAAATTGGTTTACTAACAGGGTGGTGGATGAGTGGAATAGGCTTAGCAGTCATGTGGTGAGTGCCAATACAATAGTCACATTCAAAAATAGACTAGATAAATTCATGGACAGCGATATTAGGTGGGGTTAGATACACGGGAGCTTAAGGTTAAAGGAGCTGCCCCGTACAGGCCTACCGGCCTCTTGTAGACTCCTGCGTTCTTATGTTCTTATGTTTTTTTAAACTATCCTACTCTGTCTTAATACTCCATTAATGCACAACCATCATATTCTTACCTTTTTTTTCCACATTGAACTCTCCACCCAGAATCAATCCCATTCCGTCTATAAATTGCACTCATCCACTCTATTCCATCTCTATCTATACATCTACATATTCTTAACTTTTAATTCACACTGAACTATTATTAACACGGAAACTCTCCCATTCTGTCCATAAATCTGGTATAAGCCAGCGCTGGTCCACTCTCTATCATCCCGTCCACACACACACACACACACACACACACACACACACTGCTTTATGAGTGACTTACTGGAACTCCATCAACAGCTCCAGCCTCGCATCCATCACCGCTCGGGATGGACGCTTGGGAACAATATATTAACCCAGCAGCACACACACACACACACACACACACACACACACACACACACACACACACACACACACACACACACACACACACACACACACACACACACACACACACACACACACACTAACATCAGCCTCCCAGGAAACATATGGCGGGGCATTAGTAAGCGGCGTTGTTAATCCACGCTACAGCAAGGATAAATAGAACCCAAGAGTGAGTGCCTGCTCCTCCATCTATATCCGTTTTGTTGGCGTGAATCATGTCTTTTATATTACCTAACTCAGCGAGGATTGGCGGACCCCTATGGTGAGTGCCTCCTCCTCCACCAGACTCTCACTCTCACACTCTCTCTCTCTCTCTCTCTCTCTCTCTCTCTCTCTCTCTCTCTCTCTCTCTCTCTCTCTCTCTCTCTCTCTCTCTCTCTCTCTCAGGCAAAGCCTCCAAGAGGACTTGCACAAAATTTCAGCTTGGTCGGAGAGATGGGAGATGCCCTTTAACGTAGACAAGTGCCAGGTCCTTCAAATTGGAACGAGGAATAAGAAGTTCGAATACGAAATGCGCGGCGTTAAACTCAAAAGCGTTCAATGCGTCAAGGACTTGGGGGTCAAAATCGCGTCAAACCTCAAATTCTCACAGCAATGCATCGATGCAGCAAATAAAGCGAACAGAATGTTGGGCTTCATTAAAAGAAACTTTGTATTCAAGAATAAAGATGTAATACTCCCGCTCTACAACAGTTTAGTCAGACCCCACTTGGAATATGCGGTACAGTTTTGGTCTCCCCACCATGCAAAGGATATTGCTAAATTAGAAGGTGTTCAGCGTCGGGCAACGAAAATTATCCCTTCCTTGCGCAACAAATCCTACGAAGAAAGGCTTTCTACCCTTAACATGTTCTCTCTTGAGAAACGTCGCCTCCGAGGAAAACTGATCGAATGTTTTAAAATACTTAATGGTTTCACGAATGTAGACAGATCAACATTGTTTATGATCGATGACACTTTGCGCACGAGGAACAATGGCGTAAAACTCAGATGTAGACAAGTAAACTCAGACTGCACTAAATTTTTCTTCACCAACGTTATAGTGCGAGAATGGAATAAGCTTCCACCATCAGTGGTCCAGTGTAACACGATTGACTCCTTCAAAAATAAGCTCGACCGTCACTTCCTTCAACTTAATATCAACTAGAGTAGAAATGCAACGTTTTGGAGTCTTCTGATTAATGTAAAACCACTTAGGTTTAAGGACAGACCACCAAGTCTGGACCATGGGGTCTGTGTGGTCTGATTTTCTATGTAAATCTATGTAAATCTCTCTCTCTCTCTCTCTCTCTCTCTCTCTCTCTCTCTCTCTCTCTCTCGGCCGCATGTTTCAGAAAAGTATGCAAGATTGGCACCAAGACGAACCCCTGAGACTTGGGTGACTAACAACGTAATTCTATTCTACTTATTCTCATTTTATTCTATGATGTATTTCCCACCAAAAAATATCAGTAATGACCTATTGAACTAATTTAACCTGACTTAACCACGTGATGCTCCCTTAATTATTCTCAGTATATTTCCCGGCAAAAAGTCCTGTCATAACCGATCCTGACCTCATCTAATTTAACCTAACCTGACCTAGCCCAATCTACCCTACCTTTAACTAACCAGCCTGACCTCAGCTAACCTAACCTAACCTTAGCTAATATAAGCTAACTTGTCCTAACTTATTTTAGCTTATCCTAACCTAGCTTAACCTTTATTTTTACAGAAAGGGAGACAGCTCAAAGGCAATTAAACAAAACAACAACAAAAAAAAAAAAACACTAGGCGTTCTTCCTCCTCCTCCTAACCAACCCTAACCCGATTTACCCTAACCTCAGTTAACCCAACCTGACGTCACCCAATTTATCCTAACCTTAACTAACCTAATCTGACCTAACCTAACCTGGCCACCCAATCTAACGTAACTATAATCTAACCAAACTTGACCTAACCTAACCTGATCTTACCCAACCCAACCTGTCGTATCCTAAACTAAAATGACCTAACCCCAAGCAAACCTAACGTAGACTAACCTAACCCAATCTAACCTGACGTAACCCAATCTGACCTAACATAACCTAACTATAATCTGACCTACACCGGGCCGGACTTTCAACACCACCACAGTTCAGGACTCTGCCTCCCTCCCTGCCGCCGCCCTGCCCGCCACTCGCTGCTTGTCACTTCCCGCCCCTCATCACTGTCTCGAGCTCAGGAGTTTTATCTATAAACTTCAGAGCCGCACAGCCTCCATCAGCGATCCCTTGAAATCTTCCGCCAAAATACTGCTGCCCTCCTCCATCCTCCTAGCAACTTCCACGGTCTTGCGAGGAAGAGGAGGAAGAGGAAGAAGAAGAGGAGGAGGAGGAGTAGGAGGAAGCGCCACCCCACACAAGCAAGGGAAGGAAGGTGAGGGTGAGGGTCATATTCTTAAACAATTCAGTCCCCAAGAACACATATTTGACAAGCCTTTCGTAGGAGTTTGGGGCATTCCAGGAGTACTTTTATGGCCCTGGTGGTAGTTTGACCCTTCTTCTGTACCATGACCGCGGAAAAGCACTCATGAAAGCCCGATTAATCTCCTCTTCGGCCTTTGGAAATAGTTGACATGTGAGGTGGAAGAGTCTGAGGGTTATATTCTTAAACATTCCGGTCCCCAAGCACTCACATTTGGCAAGGCTTTCGTAGGTGTGTGTGGCATTTCCTGGGGTACTTTTATGACCCTGGTGGTAGTCTGACCCTTCTTTTGTACCATGACCGTGGAAAACCACTCATGAAAACTCGATTAATCTTCTTTTCGGCCTTTGGAAACCGTTGACGTGAGGGGTGGAGGCGTGTGGCCATATTCTTAAACATTTCCGGTACCCAAGAACACACATTTGACAAGGCATTCGTAGGAGTTTGGGGCATTTCCAGCAGTATTTTTATGATCCTGGTGGTAGTTTGACCCTTCTTCTACACCATGAACGAAACCAGAAACCAGAAACCAGAAACCTCCCCGTTCCCTCTCCTTTTTTGCCTCATATGCAGCCAAAAGAAGTCGACGCTCACTGTGAGGTGTAATTTTTCTGTTACTTTATTGCGCGAGTCTTTACAGAAGCCGGGAAAGTAACATCAAGGAGCGGGACTTCTTGAGAGTTCCGCGTCACGGTACTCTGGTCTTACTTTGCAGCCTTCCCTTTAGCTAACTCGAGCGCTCTTTTTCCGCCTCCTTTTCCGACTATTATTATGGGGGCGGCGTCTTGTGGGAGTCTTTGGGCCAAAACGTCTCGTCTTTGACTTCTTTTCCCTTTTTCTGTTTCCTTCTGAAGAATACACGGCCGACCTGCTTCTAACAATCACCTTCTTTTAATTAATTCAGTCGATCTTTTTCCGGCCTCTTTATGAAAACAGCGTCTTGTGGGAGTCTTTGGTAATTTCTTTTCTCCTATAATTCACGGTGCTCTGATCTCAGTTTACTTTCTTCCCTTCAGCTAACTCGATCGCTCTTTTTCCGGACTCTTTCTCCGCCTTTCTTTATGGTAGTGGCGTCTTGTGGGAGTCTTTGATACTTATTTCCCTTGTTCTGTCTCCTCACACGCGGGCGACCAGCTCCTAACCACCAGGATCTTCTAACTCGATCACTCTTTCTCCGTCTATCTTTATGGGGGCGGAGTATTGCGGGCGTCTCTGATACGTGTTTCCCTTGTTCTGTCTCCTCGCACGCGGGCGACCAGCTCCTAACCACCAGGATCTTCGAGCTCGATTACTCTTTCTCCGTCTATCTTTATGGGGGCGGAGTATTGCGGGCGTCTCTGATACGTGTTTCCCTTGTTCTGTCTCCTCGCACGCGGGCGACCAGCTCCTAACCACCAGGATCTTCGAGCTCGATTACTCTTTCTCCGTCTATCTTTATGGGGGCGGAGTATTGCGGGCGTCTCTGATACGTGTTTCCCTTGTTCTGTCTCCTCGTACGCGGCCGACCAGCTTCCAACAACAAGGATTTTCTAACTCGATCGCTCTTTTTCCGTCTGTCTCATGGGAACAGAGTCTTGCGGGGGTCTTTGATAATTTCCGTTCTCCCACCTTTCACTGTCTTCTGTCCGCCTCTCCGTCTGTTTCCTCTCCGTCTATTTCTTATTATTTTCTTCGTCCATCTATAATTACGGGGCAGTGTCATGTGAGCGTCTATGGTACTTTCCTTTCTCTTTGTTCTGTCTCCTTTGCCCTTAAGGGAGTGCATATGCTTTTTTGTATGAAATAAACAAAAATGGATGGATTTACATGAAATTTTAATCAGTGTAAGTTTATGTACCTACTCACGTGTGTAGAACGTTTCAGGATGATACATGAAAAAGAAATGGGGAAAAAATTAAAATAGGGAAAAATCGGTATAAAAAAAGCCTTATATTTAAAACCCTATTTTGCGGAAAGTATTTGGAGCATGCTTTTACAATTTGTTATGTGAGTAGCTTAACCCATCATAAGAACTTTTAATACAAAACATTCGCAGATATGTTGTAATATAACCTAACCTAATTTTATTTTTGATGCTATCGCAATTTTTTTCTAATTTTTTTGCTTTTGTATGCATTTAAAAATATTTACTGTGCAAATGTTAATTTTGGCCCATTAAAATTGTGTACAATTTAATGACAAAAAAATCAATACCAAAATGAAGGTAATTGGATGAAAAATGGCTATAAAATAGGAACTTAAAGAACGATAACTTACAATTGAGAAAACGGCATTTTTCTTCCCGGAACAGGTGTATTTTCCTTAGAAGCCTCCAGCAGCATAATCTTCCAACGCTTTTCGGATGAACTTCTTCCTCATTTTCCTCCTGATAGGGGAGTCCATTTTTTTATCTCTCTCTTTGAGATAAGTTTCCATAGATGTGGTGAAATCAATGCCAAGAAGATGGTTGAAATTACTGCCTAAGTAGCCTGCATTGTAGTTGGCGATTGCAGTGGCTGTTGCAAATTTGATCATTCTTGGAGATGCATTTCTGTGTTTCGGGCATAATCTCCATATCCTAGAGTGTAAATGTTCATTCCTATTCTGTGTCAGTCCTTTTATGCACCTACTCATCATTTCATCCGTCGTAAGTCTATCGTACACTGCTTTTACTTGATCCTGTTCTTTCTGTGACAGATGAAAGTAAACCAGCATACTTGAGTGGGATGCAGGGGTCTTATTACAAGCCATGGCTTTGTTGTAAAAACACCACGACTCCTTGCCTTTTGGACAGAGTTGGTGCTGTGGCTTGGCATCTGTTGAAGTGCAGTGATAAAAAGTTGAGAGGATCTCATCCCTCATCTCACTGGGGGAGGTGTGGAGTTTTCTTTTTAGACTGAGTTGGAAATAGAATTGTAGATGATCTATTACCAAGTCAGTCAATTTGTGCCTTCCACTCATTTTACCTTTCTCTGCTGTCTTTTTCTTCTCTCTAAGGCTTGTACCCAGACGCTTGGCTACATGATTTATGCATTCCGCTTTTTCAACCTTATATTGTTCACCATATGGCCCCTTGTTATTGTTCAGTTCACACACTGCTTTATATGCAGAGCTGTCTCCATCAGAGAGAAAAGTTCTGTACATCATGTTGTTCCTTGTTGTGTTACTCCACAATTCCACTGCTGCATGTTTTTCCATTCCTCCGGAAGGACCACTAAAATTCACTTCACATACATTACGATGATTTTCGTACCATGTGTTGTAATCTTGTTCTGTTATTTTCTCATTTTTCAGATCCATTTTCTTTCTTGTACACATAGTACACAATTTTGAGCACACACTGTAGTCCAGAACTAGTCCTAAATCCACATCCACTGTTGCAGCAACACCAAAGTTTGATTTATGGCCACGTTTGTGCCATGAACCATCGAAAGTTACGTCAACATTTGCCATGCCATTATCTAAGCCACCCTCTTTATTTGAATAATGTTCATACACAACACTTCTACTCTTTTCCAGAATGTTATCAGTGTGAATAGTGGCCTTCTTAGTAAGGTACTTGGCAGTACGAATATAAGTCTGTTCAGTAAAGTGTTTCAGGCTGAGGTACGCCAGTATCTTACTCACACCATCATAACCCACTCCCAACATCATCATGCAGAATACTAACATTGTAGTCAGAGGGTAGTATTTTTCTTTCACAGGCATTTTAGGTTTCCTAGTCATATTTGTATCAATAATAACATGACCATTCTCACAATTTACCTTGTAGTAAGTATCAATTTGGTGTTGAGTAAATGTTATTTCCAGCTCATCACTCAGACATTCACCACAGGCCATATTCTTCACTAAAAACTCTATATCATCCTTCACAACGATTATGTGTTCTCTACTTACACCTTTTTTTTCACTGCTGTCCTGTGTTACAAGTGACTTCCGTTTCTGTGCACTCGTGGGTGGAACAGGTGGTGGAGGCGGAGTTTGTTGTTTGGGTGGAACAGGTGGTGGTGGTGGAGGCAGAGTTTGTTGTTTATCACGCCTCGCTTTTCCAGCTTTCAAGGCCTGTTTTCGCTTCTGTGCAATGTGTTTCTTTACTCTCCCCATTCTGTAGATACTTCTGTTGATCTATATCAACATAATGATGGTCCAAATGCGATATTGTTGCGAGGAAAGGCGACGCAGAAACCAAAACAATACTCTCTCTCCCTCCAATCAGCTGAGCAGCGGCGAAGCTGTACTGTGTTCGCATTCAGAAAAGTTGCCAGACGTCACTGCTTATTATAACTAAGATTAGGTATAAAAATATAAAGAAAAAACCTACAAACATGCCGAAAAAACCAATGTACCTCTCGCAGCGTCATTTAAAGGACCAATGTAAACAAACCACGCCCTCGCCCTTTAAACCCTTTAAAAAGCAAGATAATGTCTCCAAATGATGCCACGATATTGCCAGAACCTTGGAGGATTTTATAGCGTGTTTATCTCATTATCATGGAAATGTTCATTTTTCACCTAAAAAATGCATATGCTATCCACTCGAGGAAAGTAAACACACGGCCGACAAGCTTTCCCTAACCACGGACTTTTAACTAATTCGATCATTCTCTTTTTCCGGCCTCTCTCTCCGTCTCTCTTTATGGTAATAGCGTCTTGCGGGCGTCTTTGATACTACTTTTGTTTTTGTTTTGTCTCATTTGTCCTAAAAGTAAACACTCTTCGAGAATACACGGTCGACAAGCTTCTAACCATCATCTCCTAACTAATTCGATCATTCTTTTTCGGGCCTCTCTCTCCGTCTCTCTTTATGGGGGGGTGTCTTGCGGGAGTCTTTAATGCTGCTTTTTCCTTGTTATGTTTCCTTCTGAAGAACACACGGTCGACCAGCTTCTCCTAACCACCAACTTCTAACTAATTCAATCCCCCTTTTTTTTTCTTTCCGGCATCTTTATCCGTCTCTATATTTATGGCAACGGCGTCTTGCTGGAGTCTTTGATACTTTTGTTTTCTCTGTCTATCTTTACTTCGTCTATCTCTTCTTCTTTTATCTTTTCTCCGTCTGTCTTTCTTCCGTCATGTCTTTTCTATTTCTATCTTCTCAGCGTCTGTCTTTCTCCGGCTCTCTTTCTCCGTTTGTCTTCCCTCCGTCTGTCTATAATCCGTTAGTCTTTTTTCCGCCTATTTATTTCTGCGTTCATCTTTATTTTTAACCGAAACACGCGTATATGTAAACACCGCCAATACCTAGCAACACATGGCATAGTACAGACATGTATTTTCAGGAGCAGGAACATTAGTGAAGCCACCGAATCTCTCTACCCTACTTAACATGACTTACAATCTACCTAGCCTTAAAACTATCATAACCTAAATTAACCTAAACTAACGTGACCTAACCCAATGTATCCTATCATTAACTCACCTAACATGATCTTTCCTTAATACTTTCCAACTTTTTACTATCTGTCTGTCAGTCTGGTTCAACGCTATGAAAACAAACGTATCTATACACAGTGCAAATACCCAACAACAAAAAGTGTAGTATAGAGGCATATTTTCAGGGGCAGGAACGTTCATCCAATCCGTTCACAGCCTCGCTCTGGCCGGGCAAGGGATGGATCGCGAGGGTTCCTGATTTTTCACAGTTCTATTGATAAAGGACCGGCGAGTGTTGACTTGGTAAACAGCACCGCGTGGGAGCCGGGCTACAGGTGTCCGCGTGACGGCTGGGCGGCTCAAGGATCGCGATGGCTTTGAATGGCGGACAGAAATTAAGGCTGTCGATGTGATGAACGATTGGTTGGCGTGTGAATAGAGGTGAAGGAATGCCCGCACACACACACACACACACACACACACACACACACACACACACACACACACAGATAGATAGATAGATGGATGGATAGATAGATAGATAGATAGATAGTTTATTGACCACAGTTTGTCATACACAATCATAAAATCAAGCAAGATGCATACAACTCAAATTAATTAAACACGAACAAAATACAGAAACACACATAATAAAACCGCAGTCCAAAAATTAAAAACTTAGTGCCAGAAAAAAAAAGAAATCAAAGCCAAAGTTAAGACAAAGCAATAAAGATCAGTAAGATAAATAAAAGTTTGCGAAACACAAGTTCAAACTAAAAACAAAACTAAAACGCGCATGAAACCCTTATTAACATGAACCAATTACTCCTCGATAAGTTAGACAACAATTAGAACATCAGGACACAGCTATAAAAGAAATAATAAAACTACACACACACACACACACACACACACACACACACACACACACACACACACACACACACTGATTGATTGAATGACTAACTGACTGAATGACTGAATGATTAATTGTCTAGTACACACACACACACACACACACACACACACACACACACACACACACACACACGCAGAAGTGTTACTCTGATTGGCGGTGACACGACTGAAATTAGCGTGTGTGTCTGTGTGTGTGTGTGTGTGTGTGTGTGTGTGTGTGTGTGTGTGTGTGTGTGTGTGTGTGGGGGAGTGGGGGTGTGTGTGTAAGCAAATTTAGACAGCAAAGGAGGAAAAGAGGAAAAGGAAAGAAAATACAAAGTCACATCATGTAAATATTTCCCGAAACAAAAGATTCAAGCAAGAGTAGAGTAAGCAACCACACACACACACACACACACACACACACACACACACACACACACACACACACACACACACTGATTTCTCATGTGTTATATAGTGTCAAGTTAAGAAGCATCAAAGTGACTCCTAACACTGTTCCGCTCATGTCGTGTCAAATTAGAAAGTGTATAAAGCATCAAACTACCTAATATATGAAGGACACACATGCGATCATAGTCCTGGACCCTCAGCAACGCCAGAGACAAAGTGCAAAATAGTATCGAAGTGACTCCCAATACTGTTCTACTAATCTTATGACGTGGCAAATAAACAAATAATCTAAAGTATCAGAGTACCTAATATATGAAGGACACAAGTGCGATCAGATTCCTCAACACAGTCACGCTAGAGAGACATCAAGAGAAAAATAGTATCACAGTGACTCCTAATACTGGTCAGGTGGTCTTACGTGGTGTCAAACAAAGTATCTAAAGTATCAAAGTAGGTAACTTAAGAAGGAAGTAAATGCGAGATTCCTGGACACAGTTACGCTACAGGGACATCAAGAAGAAAATATTAACAAAGTAACTCCTAATACTGTTCCTTTGGTCTTATGTAGTGTCAAACAAAGTATATAGAAGTACCAAATTTATGAAGGACACAAATTCGACAAGATTCCTTAATAGTCACGCTACACAAACATCAACTGGAAAATAGTATGAAAGTGACTCCTAATACTGGTAAGCAGGTCTTACGTAGTGTCATATAAACAAAGTAAATTATCAACGTACCTAATTTACGAAGGATACAAACGCGAGAAGATTCCTGGACACAGTCACGCTAGTACAGAGACAAACATCTAAAGAGGCAAACAGACAGAGTTCATTGACCACAGTTTCCATAAAATTTAAAATACGTATATGCTAAAAGCTTCACAATTTTTTTTTTTTTTACAATAAAGTAATTTTTACAGTAAAGGAAGCAGCTCAAGGGCAACAAAAAGAAAGTGTAGAAAGAAAAGCCCGCTAATCGCTGCTCCTATAAAAGAGAAAAGTAAAGAGTGGCCAAAAGAGAGGTCTATTTCGGGTGAAGGTGCCTTGACACTCTCCTCTTGAAAGAGTTCAAGACGAATACATTTATAACACTCACAAAGTCATTAAAGTTGACCATACACGTGTAATCTGGCACGAAACACGGCACACAGAAATCGACGAAAACTGGCAAACAAAACGAAACAAAACAAAACATAAATTAAGTCGAGCACAGTGACTCCTAATACTGGCCAGCGGGTTATTAGTGTGAAGTAAAAAAAGTATCATGCAAATAATTTATGACGGACACAAATGCGAACAGATTCCTCCGACCCAGTCACGTAAGACAGACATCAGGAATAAAATGGACGACACTCGATCACCTGAAATAGACATCAGGAGTAAAATGGACGACACTCGATCACCTGAAATAGACATCAGGAGTAAAATAGACGACACTCGATCACCTGAAATATACATCAGGAGTAAAATAGACGACACTCGATCACCTGAAATAGACATCAGGAGTAAAATGGACGACACTCGGTCACCTGAAATTGACATCAGGAGTAAAATAGACGATACTCTATCATCTGAAATAGACATCAGGAGTAAAACAGACGACACTCGATCACCTGAAATAGACATCAGGAGTAAAACAGACGACACTCGATCACCTGAAATAGACATCAGGAGTAAAACAGACGACTCTCGATCACCTGAAATAGACATCAGGAGTAAAACAGACGACTCTCGATCACCTGAAATAGACATCAGGAGTAAAACAGACGACACTCAATCACCTGAAATAGACATCAGGAGTAAAACAGACGACTCTCGATCACCTGAAATAGACATCAGGAGTAAAACAGACGACACTCGATCACCTGAAAAAGACATAAGGAGTAAATAGACGACTCTCGATCACCTGAAATCAATATGCATTCAGAACTGCCGTTGTAAATCATCGCCAGCAGACCAAACTATTCTTATAAACTATTCTTATAATCCTCTTGTCCCTTAACGAACTAATGAACCGCTGCTGAGCTTAGAAGGAAAAAATGTAAGCTGTCAAAAGTATTAAATTTGCACTTGTGAAATTATTACATGAAGAACTACAATTTTGACTAGTTTTTAACGATTTTGACAAGTTTTTAACGATTTTGACTAGTTTTCCGATGTACTCTGTGTGAAGTAATATGTAGTTTGGTGTGTGTGTGTGTGTGTGTGTGTGTGTGTGTGTGTGTGTGTGTATTTTACATGAAAGAAAGCAGCTCTAGTGGAACAAAAAAATAAATAAAAAACAAAAAAAAGCCTGCTAATCACGGCTCATATAAAAAAAGAAACTAGAAATGAGTGTGTTTGGGAGTGTGTGTGTGTATGAGTGAGTCAGTTATTATGAGTGTGTGTGTATGAGTGAGTCAGTTATTATGAGTGTGTGTGTATGAGTGGGTCAGTTATTATGAGTGTGTGTGTATGAGTGAGTCAGTTATTATGAGTGTGTGTGTATGAGCGAGTCAGTTATTATGAGTGTGTGTGTATGAGCGAGTCAGTTATTATGAGTGTTTGTGTGTGTGTGTGTGTGTGTGTGTGTGTGTGTGTGTGTGTGTGTGTGTGTGTGTGTGTGTGTGTGTGTTTTCTTACAAAAAAGGAGAAAGCTCAAGGGCACAAAATAAGGAAACAATAATAAAAAAGGCCCGCTACTCGCTGCTCCTAAAAAGAATCCAAAGAGGTGGCGGAAAGAAGGGTCAATTTCGGGAGTACTCACACTACTGCAGCCGTTCATTTCGTGGGTACATTGCATATTAGTCCAAGTCTCGCCCAGGAAGCACCAGCACCAGCAGCACCGACACCCCCAGCACGGGACGATGCAGCCAGTCACGCAGCCCTCAAATATTTATCCGTCTGGCAGCCTCGCATTCGTCCGGTAAAATTAGAGTTGCCCGGTACGTCATAACTGTCACCTCTGCTATATATATTGGACGTGACAGGCATCTCTCTCTCTCTCTCTCTCTCTCTCTCTCTCTCTCTCTCTCTCTCTCTCTCTCTCTCTCTCTCTCTCTCTCTCCTGATTACGGATTCACTACAAACACACATTTTAATACAATATTTCGGGGCCCGGTGATAAATTTGAATATGTTTGTAATGAACAGGATTATTGATATTATTGTTGTTTTTTTATTAGTTGGTTGAGTTGAGTGAAGTTCTTTTTTATTGTTAGTAGACTGAGGCTGACTGCTCTTGTGGGTGAAGGCTATTTAGCTATCGTCTATATATCTCTTTATTTAATTGTCTTTTATTTTTATTCACTGTTGAAAGGCATTTTATTACGACTTCTCTCGTGTTGAAATCCTTTTTTATCTTTATTTATTTATTTAATTATCGGTTTTATTTGTTGTATGCACCGATTTTCATTTTTCTATTTATATCTATTGTAGAAAGGCTTTGTATTTATAGCAGATTGAGGCACACTTTCCTTTGTGTTGAAAGGCTTTATGTTCATCCATTTATCTACTTATCTTATTTTTTTTTTTTTTTCATTTATTTATTGTTGGAAAAATTTGCATTTCTAGTAGATCGAGGCACGCCCCTCTTGTGTTGATTATCTGATTTATCTTATTAATTTTTTTTTTTTAATTATTGTTGATAGACTTTGTATTTCTAGCAGGTCGAGGCACACTTCCCTTGGGTTGAAAGGCTTTAAAAGAGACGGTGAGGATAACGCTTGAAATAACACAGAGTACGCGGAAGAAATCTACCCAATACAAGACAACCTAACACGCAAGACTAAGGACAAGTAGCACAGTCCATCACAGTGGCTCTGTAATCGCCCGAGCCAAACTCTTCAGTCTTCCACACTCCACAACGGTTAGGTTTTCGACGCAACACCAGAAACACAAGAAATTTCCCGCACGGTTTTCTCTAATTTCTTAACCTGAACATGAACGCCAAACACTATACAAGGAATTTTTGAAGTCTTTGGTATTGATTTGGAGGCTTGCCAACCCATCATGGCGAACTATGAAAGTGGCCCTAAATCCATAATCAGCCTCATACACCATCAATACTTGTCCTCATCAACACAGGCGCCGAAGCAGTGCAATACTTCTTAGATAGACATTTGCGTACGAAGAAAGAGAGCTACTCAACACCACAGGACAGCAAGCGCAAGAATTTAATCCGTTTTCAAGAGGATTCGATACTACTCACTTTTGAAGACTTCCTTTGACCATCAGATGTAGGTTTACCTGGAAAGAAATAATACAGTCATTAATGAAGAAGACTCAAAACTTTAAGTATGTCAAATTTAATCACGATAGCAACACTCCTCGAATTTTTCAACCCACCCTTGTATATATTCAGTTATAAATTAGAGGAGAAGGAGGATGGGAAGGGAAAGGCAGAAAAGTAGGGGGAGAAAGAGGGAGTGGAGGTCGATGAGAGGGAGGAGGAGGAAGAAGAGGGAGAGGAGAAAGAGGAGGAGAAAGAGGGGAGGTGATGTTCTCATGTTCTTATGTAAAACCCGGTTAATCTTGTCTGTGGCCTTGGGAAATGGTTGTAATGGAGGCCCGATACGTTTAAAAGTATGGACCAACATCCCAAACCAGTCTTATGTACCATCAAGCCTTATCATCCTCCTCCTCCTTCTCATTTTGTCATTTTCTTCTCCTTTCCTCCATTCATACTTTATCATCATTTACTGTTTTCTTCATCCTTGTCCATTTCTCCATCCTCTTCCATTCTTCCTCTTCTTCTTCCCTCTAAAATCCCTATTATTAAATAAACAGTTCAGTAACACACACGCCGAACCTATGCAGTACTTTCCCTTCCACTCTGTTATACCCAATCCAGTGCAGCTGCCAGTCACGCGTGCCAGCCGTGGAAAGGGAAAGAATGAGCCTGTCCCATAAAGAGCAAGCTCCTCTCGTTGTTCTTC
>NW_026110728.1:309885-321055 GCF_024679095.1 Eriocheir sinensis
AGGGTCAGCATCCCACTCAGGCAGTTAAGCCAGGATCAGCATCCCACCCAGGCATTTAGGCCAAGGTCAAAATCCCACCCAGGCAGTTAAGCCAAGGTCAGCATCCCACCCACGCAGTTTAGCTAGGGTCATCATCCCACCCAGGCAGTTAAGCCAGGGTCAGCATACCACCCAGGCAGTTAAGCCAAGGTCAGCATCCCACCCAGGCAGTTAAGCCAAGGTCAGCATCACACCTAGACAGTTAAGCCAAGGTCAGCATCCCACCCAGGCAGTTAAGCCAGGGTCAGCATACCACCCAGGCAGTTAAGCCAAGGTCAGCATCTCACCCAGACAGTTAAGCCAAGGTCAGCATCCCACCCAGGCAGTTAAGCCAGGGTCATCACCCCACCCAGGCAGTTAACCCAGGGTCAGCATCCCACCCAGGCAGTTAAGCCAGGGTCAGCATCCCACCCAGGCAGTTAAGCCAAGGTCAGCATCCCACCCAGGCAGTTAAGCCAGGGTCAGCATCTCACCCAGGCAGTTAAGCCAAGGTCAGCATCCCACCCAGGCAGTTAAGCCAGGGTCAGCATCCCACCCAGGCAGTTAAGCCAGGGTCAGCATCCCACCCAGGCAGTTAAGCCAAGGTCAGCATCCCACCCAGGCAGTTAAGCCAAGGTCAGCATCCCACCCAGGCAGTTAAGCCAGGGTCAGCATCCCACCAGGCAGTTAAGCCAGGGTCAGCATCCCACCAGGCAGTTAAGCCAGGGTCAGCATCCCACAAGGCAGTTAAGCCAAGGTCAGCATCCCACCCAGGCAGTTAAGCCAAGGTCAGCATCCCACCCAGGCAGTTAAGCCAGGGTCAGCATCCCACCCAGGCAGTTAAGCCAAGGTCAGCATCCCACCCAGGCAATTAAAACAGGGTCATCATCCCACCCAGGCAGTTAAGCCAGGGTCAGCATCCCACCCAGGCAGTTAAGCCAAGGTCAGCATCCCACCCAGGCAATTAAAACAGGGTCAGCATCCCACCCAGGCAGTTAAGCCAGGGTCAGCATCCACCCAGGCAGTTAAGCCAGGGTCATCATCCCACCAGGCAGTTAAGCCAGGTCAGCATCCACCCAGGCAGTTAAGCCAGGTCAGCATCCCACCCAGGCAGTTAAGCCAAGGTCAGCATCCCACCCAGGCAATTAAAACAGGGTCAGCATCGCACCCAGGCAGTTAAGCCAGGGTCAGGATCCCACCCAGGCAATTAAAACAGGGTCAGCATCGCACCCAGGCAGTTAAGCCAGGGTCATCATCCCACCCAGGCAGTTAAGCCAGGGTCAGCATCCCACCCAGGCAGTTAAGCCAGGGTCAGCATCCCACCCAGGCAGTTAAGCCAGGGTCAGCATCCCACCCAGGCAATTAAAACAGGGTCAGCATCGCACCCAGGCAGTTAAGCCAAGGTCAGCATCCCCACAGGCATGTAAGCCAAGGTCAGCATCCACCCAGGCAGTTAAGCCAGGGTCAGCATCCCACCAGGCAGTTAAGCCGGTCAGCATCCACCAGGGAGTTAAGCCAGGGTCAGCATCCCACCCAGGCAGTTAAGCCAGGGTCAGCATCCCACCCAGGCAATTAAAACAGGGTCAGCATCGCACCCAGGCAATTAAGCCAGGGTCAGCATCCCACCCAGGCAATTAAGCCAGGGTCATCATCCCACCCAGGCAGTTAAGCCAGGGTCATCATCCCACCCAGGCAGTTAAGCCAAGGTCAGCATCCCACCCAGGCAGTTAAGCCAAGGTAAGCATCCCACCCAGGCAGTTAAGCCAGGGTCATCATCCCACCCAGGCAGTTAAGCCAAGGTCAGCATCCCACCCAGGCAGTTAAGCCAAGGTCAGCATCCCACCCAGGCAGTTAAGCCAGGGTCATCATCCCACCCAGGCAGTTAAGCCAAGGTCAGCATCCCACCCAGGCAGTTAAGCCAAGGTCAGCATCCCACCCAGGCAGTTAAGCCAGGGTCATCATCCCACCCAGGCAGTTAAGCCAAGGTCAGCATCCCACCCAGGCAGTTAAGCCAAGGTCAGCATCCCACCCAGGCAGTTAAGCCAAGGTCAGCATCCCACCCAGGCAGTTAAGCCAGGGTCAGCATCCCACCCAGGCAGTTAAGCCAAGGTGTAGCTACATGGAATCCGGGCCACTAAGCCAGGGTCTTCATCCCTTCCCATTACTTTTATTTTTGATACCCTTCCGTTGTTGTGGTCTTCCCCCTTCTCCCAAACACACACACACACACACACACACACACACACACACAGTCACACATTTACACAGTCATATTGTTTGTGCAGTTGGCAACGTTTTTTTCTGCATTTTACAAGATTTTCTTCAAGCGCCGGACGACTGTTGTGAGTGGAATCCTTGCTCCTTTTTCAACGTTAAACTTAAATCCTTATTTAAATTAAAGTTAAACTGAACTGAAACTTAACCAAGTTGTAAAACCTTGCACACATTTTTTTTGGTCATATCTTTTTTGTTTGTTTTTTTGCAGTTTTTTAATTTTTTTATTATTTTTTTACTTGTTTTACTTTTCTTTTTTCAAGGCCATAGCGCTGCCGGGCAGGGCGGGTGAGGTGCTTAGTGCATCGTTTTGGCACTCTTCGCTTCTGGCGCCGACTGCTCCTCCCTTCCTCGCTCGCTTCACCCTCAGTAGAATAGGCATAACAAACTTCTCAAGCCGCCAGCCGGTCTCTTTATACATCCTTTCCTCCCGTTGCTTGATCCTCTCGGCATCCCGCCTCACCGTCTCTTGGGCCGCGAGAAACTGCGCCCTGACCTCCGCCATGTTCTCCCCCGGCCTCTCTCCCAGCCAGCTGGCTCGCAGTTCAAGATACTGCTCCCACTTCTCCTCTTCACGTCTCCGTTTGGCCTCCTTTCTGTCCTCCGCTCTCTCCCTCGCCCGTCTCTTTTTCTCCTCTTCCTCTTGCTCTCGCAGCAGGCGGTTCCGGTGTTCAACAAACCTCTTCAACTCCTCCTGCTGAAGGATCCGTTCCTGTTCCCGCCTCTCCCTCTCCTGCTCGTACAGCATCTGTCTGTACTCCCTCTCCTGCTCCATCCTCTCCTCCTCCTCCTCCAGCCAGCGACGCTCCTCCTCCTCCTCCCTCTCCTTGCGCCGGCGATGTCTCCAGTACTTCCGATCGGCTCGCCGCTTTTCCCGCTCAAATTCTGTCTCCGCGCTCCCCTTGGGGCGCTTCTTGAAACTCCTTCTTTTGCTTCTTTTTCTCTCTCGGCAGGGCCTCGCTCTGACCCCTTCCTTCCCAGAAACACTTGGTGCATCCGGGCCTCCCACAGCCCCTTTCTTCGACGACTTCTTCTCTTTCCGAGGGGCCTCCTGCCAGCCCTCGGCCCGCTGAGCTTTCCTCCTGAAGCACTTGGTGCACCCAGGCTTCCCGCAACCCCCCTTCTTCCGCGGCAGGCCCCTCTCCTCCCGCTCCTTCAGCACCCTGAAGGCAGACTGTAGTGCCTGGAACTGCTTGGTGGCAGCCTTAATATTGTCCAGGTTTTGTCGGGTGAAGCCGCAGGGCCGCCTTGTGGTAGGCCTTCTTCACCTCGGCGAAGGGCGCGTCCTCGGCCACGCCAAGGAAGCGGTAGATGCTGCGTTGGGGACAGGCCATCGGGGCTCTCGTGCTATCATAAGGGCGCCGATTCAACACGTCACCTCGGTTTGGCATTGGCGGATTTAGGTAGCCTGGAGTTGACATTGCACCCCCCCGAGTCTAGAGCTGGTGGCACCCAAGACCTGGGTGGCACCTGCTGTTGAACTCTGACGACTTCACGCCTCACTCCCCTGTTTCCTGACATTGTCGCTTGATATTAAGAAAACTGCGGCCGCCATCGTCTCCCGCGGAAACCTCAGCATCATATTGCCGCGAATCTGCAACAGTAATGTGAACATAAGGATGCATATAATTATCTTCTCGCGCATGTTATTGAGATCCATGAAAGGACATGTTTCCTTCCCTCTAAAGCGGCGTCCACACAGTGCGTGACTTGTTATAATTCCCCTGCCATGCCTCTGCTTCCCTTCCCTTCCCCTGGAACCCCCCATCCCCTCCACTTCCGCTCCCTGTCATCCCTTTGCTTCCCTTCCCCTGCCACCCACACCGTACCCCTTCCTACCAGGGTTGGAGTAATTGTAATTGTAATTTAATTGAAATGTAATTAATTACATTTTTTTTGTAATTTTAATTGTAATTGTAATTGAAAATGCAATTATAGTAAGTAATTGTAATTATAATTAATTAAAGGCTAATGTAATTTGTAATTTAATTGTAATTATAAAATGGAAGTGGTACTGGTCGTTCTCCATTAGGAGTGATGGGTTGCTTATAAGGATTAAATTTGCCGGTGACAATCAGGAAGTCGGAGGCGGCCGCTCCGCCACAAGAAGCAGTAGCGTGCGTGACGTGCGTGCCATTCCTCTGTGTCCCTTCCCCTCGCCACCCCGTCTCTGCCTTCCTTCCCCTTGCCATTCCTTTGCCTCCCTTCTTTCTTTCCCCTGCCACGCCCTCCCTGGATTCCTTCCTTCCCCTTTCCATTCCTCTGTTTTCCTTCCCCTGCCGCACCCTTCCCTGTCATCCTTCCGCCCCCCTGCCATTCCTCTGCTTCCATTCGTTAACCCTACCTCACCAACCCTATCTCACTTCCTCCCCCTGCCATTCCTCTGCTTCCATTCTTTAACCCTACCTCACCAACCCTGTCTCACTTCCTCCCCCTGCCATTCCTCTGCTTTGCTTTCCCTGCCGCGCCCTCCCTGCCCTCCTTCCTCCCCTTGACGTTATTAGAACTTAATTTATCTGATTAAATTTGAAAACGTCTAATGTCTGGGCAAAGAAGGGAGAGAGGGAGAGGGCGAGGGGGAGGGTGTGAGAGGGAGGAGTCCAGAGGAATGCACGAAGACCTAACTTAACTCTGCCTTACCTGACCTGACCTAACCAACCTAATCTATCTTAGCGACAGGGCAAGGGCGAGAGAGGAGGTGAGAGGGACGACTTACCTAACCTAACTTTATCAAGCCTTACCTAACCTAACTTAACCTAATTTATCTTGGCAGAGGGCAAGAGGGAGAGAGGGAGGGGCGAGGGGAGACGCGGGAGAGGGGGGACACGAGGGGGCGGGGCAAGGCAATGGGTGTGACAGGGAGGCTAGAGAAATGCACAAAGACCTAACCTAACCTAATCTATCTTAACGAGAGGGCAAGGGCGAGAGGGAGAGGTAGTGTAGGGACGAGGACGCCTGCTTAACCTAACCTAGCTTATCCTAGCCTTAACCACATCCTTACCTAACTTTCTAACCTAACCTAACCTAGTTTATCCTTGCCTTACTTAAACACATTTAACCTTACCTAGCTTCCCTCCTTACCTAACCTAGTCTATCCTTAACCACATCTAGCCTTACTTAGCCATCTAACTTACCTAGCTAACCTAACCTTGAGCCTTCCCTAACCTTCTAACATTGCCGAGCCTTACCTAAGCTAACCTATCTTAACCTAGCTTTACCTTACCTAAACTACCTTAACCTATCCCTCATAACCTAACATAATCTAATATATTCCAGCGAGAGAGAGAGAGAGAGAGAGAGAGAGAGAGAGAGAGAGAGAGAGAGAGAGAGAGAGAGAGAGAGAGAGAGAGAGAGAGAGAGAGAGAGAGAGAGAGAGACGGATAAGAACAGGTTCAGGGAGGCGGTGGCTGAACGGATAGCAGACGGCCCCGCGTTCAGGAGGACGCGAGTTCAATCCCCGACCGGTGCCACCAAGCTGGATGGATTTTCAGCCGCCGCCAGTGGCTTAAAACTACCCACATGCTGTCCAGAAGACCACCTATCAACCCGGACTCTAGAAGATTCTAGGATTAAAGATGAGTTCCGGGGGGCAGCATGAGCCAATGCAAGATGGCGCCACTATAAACACTCGCCAGCGCCAGGACGGGCTGGGCCGACCATCAGGACCCACCGGGAAGAAGCCTTGGACCGACCATCAGGATCCACCGGGAAGAGGCCTACCGGCGCAATAGGCCAAGACGTAAAAAAAAAGGTTTAAAATAGTCAGTGACGTGAGGCTGCCGGAGACCGTCTTGCTCCACCTGCACGGTGTCTCTGCCTGCCTGCCTGGCTGCCTGCCCCCGCTGCCTCCCCTGCCCCCCCGCCACCCACCCACCTCCCACCTCTCTCTACCCCTCCGCTACCCATCCACCCATTAACACCCACCCACAACTCTGACTTTCCACCTTGCCTTCCATTCCTTCCCTTCCTTAACTCTGATTAATCCTTCTCCTTATTTTCCATTCTACGTCCTCCTCCTCCTCCTTATCAGACTCCTCCACATTTTCTTCATTTCCTTCTCTTTCTTCTCCTGCACCTTCTTCTCCTTCTCCCTCTCTTCCTTCTCTCCTGCTTCTCTTCTCCCAAACCTTTTATTTAACCTTCCTTTCTTCCTTCTCTACTTTTCTTCTTCTGCTTCTTTTTATTCTTCTTCTTCTTCTTCCTTTTCTTCTTCTTTTTATTTTTTTAATTCTTTTTTTTTTTTCTTCTTCTTCTTCTATATCGTTTTCAGTTCCCGATGCCAGTCCTTTCTCTTCCCTCACTCACTCAACACCCACTAACCCCGCCACCACCCATCTACCACCCCATCTACCACCCAATTACCGACCCAAACTACCCTCCCACTCTCCCTCTCTTCTTCGTGATGCCGTTTCTTCTCCTCCTTCCTTCGCTTGGCTCTTATTCCTCCCTCCCCTTCCTCTCCCTTACCTACCCACCAACAACCCCACCCACAACCCCCACTACCTACCCTCTCGCCCGCCCCCTCGTCTCCGTGATGCCATTTCTCCGCCTTCCTTTCTCTTAGCTCTGATTACTCCTTCCCTTTCCTCGCTCCCGCCCACCCACCCACCTCCTCACCCACCGCCACCAGACTCCGTGATGCTCTTTCCTCACCTTTTCCCTTCCTTCTTTTCCCTACTGTAATTCCTCCTTCTCCTCCTCCTCCTTTATCCACTTGTCCTCTTCATCCTATCCCATTTCTTTTCTTCATTTCCATCAGTTTTATATTTTTACTTTCATCACATCTTGTTCTCTCCACTTTCCTCTCCTTTTCTTAAACTCACATTCCCTTTCCCTTTCAGTCATTTCCTCCTCATTCATTTCCTTTTCTACATTTTCTACCCGCCTAATGATTCTACTTTTATCATATTTTTTCTCTCATTTTTATATTCCTTCCTTTCCTTCCCTTAGTTCTAATTCCTCCTCCTTCCTCCTCACCCATCTCTCCTCTTTCAGCATACCTTCCTTTCTCAACAATATCCCGTACATTTCCTACCCTCTTTGGCATTCATTCTCCACCCTTCCCTAATCTGTAATTCCTCCTTCCTTCACCCAAGTCCTCTTCCCTACATGTCCTATCTCTCCCTCATCCATCGCCTTTTCTGCATTTCCTAACCTCTCCGTAATGTCCTCTAAGCCAATTTACTTTAACAGGTCATTCATTCTTAACCTCCGTTCCTTATGTAACCTCTAACTCCTTCCTTCCCTTCCCATCCCCATAATCCTCATCCATTTCTTTTCTATAATTCTAATCTCTCCATAATATTGCTCTCATCCCATTTTTTTAACAGGTCATTCATCCATAACCTTCCTTCCTAATGTAGCTAACTCATTCTTCCTTCCCATCCCCGTCATCCTCATCCATTTCCTTTCTATATTTACTACCTTCTTGATAATTTTACTATCAGCACATTTTTCAACAGGAGGTCATTCATTCTTAACCTCCTTCCCTTATGTAACCTCTAACTCATTCTTTTCCCTTCCCATCCCTTTATCCTCATCCATTTCCTTCTTTACATTTACTCACCTCTTGATAATTTTAGTCTCAGCACATTTCTTTTAACTGGAAAAGGGAGAGAGAGCAGGAAGGTTGAGGATGTGAGGGGGACGATTCTATACCTAACCTAACATCAATCCTAACCTAACCTACCTTAACCTAATCTAGCAAGCAGGCGAGCAGGCCAACCTAACCTTACCTAACACCTTACCTAACTTCACTCCTTTCCTTATATAACCTCTGACTCGTTCTTCCCCTTCTCATCCTTCTCCTCTACCCACATCCACCCTCATCCTCATCCTTTCCCTCTTCTCCATTCTCCCCTCTGCTCTACGGTTTTGGTCCAGGTTTTATTTTTCCTCACAGGCAAGCTATTTAGTCTCCCCAGCTTCTCTTTACTAAGTCTCTGATTCCTCCTTCCCCTTCCCCTCCTCGGCCCACTTCTCCCTTCTCGGTGTATCCGTTTTCAGTGTATTCCTCTTCTATATTTACTTTCCTCTGTTCTATTTATCTATCTACCTTTATCAGCATTTTTTCAATCTCAAACTCACTCACTCTCAGATTCTTTCAGCTCTCACAACTATTTCAAAGGGATACAAAGGAGATTAGTCGGGTTCTCATGATTGTTTCTTAAAGTTCATTGTCCAGAAGCCTTGGAAAACTCTCACTAGGATCATAAAACTACCCATTGAAATACTACTAACGTGACCTCTACCAAAGTGTTATCTAATGTGTGAATCGTGAAATGTTTGAGACTATTGGCTTTTTCAATCTCATGGTACAGTAGCCTTGTCAAACTATCACCAGGCTCATAATACTACCATGGAAATACTACTAACACAACCTCCACGAAAGCCTTGCCAAATGTGAGTGTGTAAGCTGAAATGTTTGAGAAGACAGGCATTTTCCCCATACATAGTGTGGAAGCCTTGTTAACTCCCTAAAACTACTAACTAACTCCCACGAAAGCCTTACCATGTGTGTGAGATATGTCAGCCTCAAATACTTGAGTCCTCCTTTGCCTTATCTCCGTTTTTAATTCAGGCACCCGCATTTGGCAACTCCTCCCTTGGGTCCTCTACTGGTTTACCTCATCGTCATACTTTCCTTTTCTTCTACCCTTCTCCTCCTTACTGCCTCTTTGCTTACCCTTAAACCCTCTGTTCCTTCACCTCCAGTTCAAACTTCTTACGCCCACTCACCTTCTCCTCTTTTCCGGCCTCCTCTGTCTCTCCGTCCTAATGCCTCCCACACTTATTCCGCCACCTCTCTGCTCACCCTCCTGTCTCCAATGGTCAGTCCCAGCTCTAGTTCCTTAATTCCTTCACTTCACCTTCCCTCGCTGCACTTTCCTCTTCATTTTCCGGCCTCCTCTATCTCTCCGTCCTACCGCCTCCCACACTTTATTCCGCACCTCTCTGCTCACCCTCCGTCCTGTCTCAATGGCCAGTCCCAGCTCTTGTTCCTTCACCTCCATCTCCCCTTCCTTTCCTCGAACCGCCAATTCTTTCTGTCTGAACTCTTCTGATCTCTTAACATCCAACCTCGCCTCAGTTTCCTCTCCTCCTCCCCTTCTCTGTGCTTTCAGTGTCTTAGAATAGAATAGCAACGCTTGACAGAAGTGCGGCCGTGTGACATTTGATGAATATTTACTGAAGGGTACAAAGGCGGTGGCTGAGCGGTTAGAGTGGGAGCTATCAACTTAAGACTCTCGATGCTTGCTCTAAAGAGGATCAAAGATGGGCTCCGTGGGGCAGCATCAGAAGCATCAGCCAAGCAAAAAAAAGAAAAAGAAAAAATACTCCCTCGGTTAGAAATTTTATCTCTGTGTCTGGAAAGGTTATAATGCCGCCATGATGCTGATAGTTTATGAATAGTCGTGACTGGAGTGGCCTCGGCTGTTATGTTTCCGTTGATTACGTTATAATTTTCTTGTCCCACCCACATCCCATTTTAGGTGACGAGGAAGGCCATATTAGGGCAAAGGCTTCCTGGACAATGGTAAGTGAATAAACAGATAAATGGTCCTTGTTCTTATCTTCTACGTCGTTTAAGTTCAGGGTTGTCCATTTTCCTCACCACATAATATTCTTCACCCACCACAGGCTCAAAGGCTAATGCGACGGAGATGAGCACCGAGGCCACGCGCAGCTATAGCGGAACTCTCAACTTTACTGCCTTACATAATATTTTGGATGGTCACGAAAGGGCAAGGGCGGGGTGTGGGAGCGATTAGCGGCTTTTTTCTACCTGTTGCCCTTTCTTTGACTCCTAACCGTGGAGTAAATAAATAAAATAAATAAGAAACAACTAACAATCAATGACCTCTGCTGTAATCTTTTTTATATGCTGCTCACGGTTCATCTTTATTTCTCACCCCAGAACATTTAGGGCGAGAAAAGGGCAAACCCGAGGGTGAATGGTTCCTGGTAAACAACTAACCCAATCAATGACCTCTGCTGTAATCATTTCTATATATTGCTCACGGTTCATCTTTATTTCTTAACCCAGAACATTTTTAATGAAAAGAAAAGGGCGAGGGTGAATGGTTCCTGGCAAACAACTAACCCAATCAATGACCTCTGCTGTAATCTTTCCTATATTGCTCACGGTTCATCTTATTTCTTAACCAGAACATTTAGGGGGAGAAGAAAGGGCAAGGGCGAGGTGGAGGTAATTATGGTAAACCAACCAAATCAAACGGCCTCTGCTGTAACCTTTATATATTCACGGTAATTACCTTCATTTCTTACCCCATAACGCTTTCTTAAATGATAAGGCCAGGGCGAGGGTTCTTAAGGCTTTAAGACAAAACCTACCATACTAATCTTATGAAATTAATTTGGGCGCTTTGAATTATAAGGAATTAATTCCATATTTATTACCATTCTTATAGGAGTAATGCCAGTGACGAGGTTGCTTCTCAACGACTAACCAAATTAACAACTTATAAACCTTTAATATGAATGATGGACATTTCTTTTGAACGCTTTGGTGACAACGAAGGGCGAGATGCCCTCTGACCTTTCTTAAGTGGTAATCAGGTCAGATCTTGTTCTTCGTTGCATTTTATGACGAATGACCCGCCTGCCGATCGGTCATACTAATCCCTTATGAAACAAAAAAAATATTTGGGCAGCAACTTTTGAATTATAAGGAATTAATTACCATGATTTCTACGCTTCCATTCTTAAATGGCTCCATATATTGTTTTTCAAAGGCCCAAAGAGATTATTGTGCTTTACTATGTGTTTCTGTTCATGATAGTTTTGTGAGTGGTCATAAAGTATTTTATAAACAAAAAGGGTCCTTTTATTCCAAACCCATCGAAACTTAAGTCTC
>NW_026110728.1:566155-683655 GCF_024679095.1 Eriocheir sinensis
AGGGTGTTGATTAAGACTTCAGCTTCCTTAAGGCGAATTGTATTCGTAGCCTTTATGTACAAGAAGCGACGGAGCGAGAGCGACTGTCGTTGTGTGTCAGTCGGACTCTCTTGAAGGAGTCGCGAGTTACAGGTTGGAAAATAATTGTTACAATTCGTCACGTATGTCAAGGTGACCTCCACGCACCATCGGAGTGCGAAGTATACAAAACTGAGACGGTAAACACTGACGGACGACATTCCTATAAGGTGGCGTGATCTATCTGTCGTGGGGTTTTTCCATTGACAATTGTATGCCTAATTCGTGGTGATATTAAATAATAATAATACATTGATATCCTACTATAACATAAATTAAAGAAAAAAAAAATACCAATGTCAAAAGCAATAGTAGTAGTAGTAGTAAGTAGTAGTAGTAGAAGTAGTAGTAGTAGTGGTAGTAGTAAGAAGTAGTAGTAGTAGTAGTAGTAGTAGTAGTAGTAGTAGTAGTAGTAGTTGACATGCAGTACGTATTATAAAATCGTTAAACACAGTATGAAAATATGTCGAAGTGTACGAGTATATGCAACTTAATTCTCAGTGCAACATACCTTTTCCTCCTTCAATGTTGACATCATTAATGTGAAGGATGTGCCTGATGGGCCTCAACAAGGATGCTGATTTTAGGTTGCAGGTTGGTGAGCTTCAGCCGTAGGTCGCCTCGTTCTTCCAAGCTTAGTCTGTTCCTCTGCTTTGTTAAGACTGCATTTGCATGACTGAAACCAGCTTCAACCATGTATGAACTTGGGAAAGCAAGTAAAAATGGCTCAACCACTGCACAAAGCTGAGGATATTTAGCAACGTTGTTCTCGTTGATCCAGAATTCACGGAGGCCTTTTCTTCTGAGCAAAGCACTTGCTTCCAGGTCCACAGTCATGTCAATGAATTCTTCCTTCAAGTGTAATGGAATGTCTGCATTCCCTATCTCAACATCAAACGGTGTTAGGATCCATTCAGGCACATTCATTTTCTCCAGGTCTTCAAAGCACTTTAAAGTCTTCAATTAAATTCTCCAGATCAGTTAAGTATGGTTCTAGGTCACCATCATAAATTATTTCACTATGTACCTGTTGTAAGTTTGAAAAATACTGAAAATCTCTACGGGTCAGTGAAGCTCTGAACAAGCCAAGCTTGCCTTGGAATCCCAGTAGAACTGTCCTGGCCTGAATGATGGTAACATCTTTACCCTGCAGGCGTTTTTGTGTCTCATTAAATTTAGAATAGAGGTCTGCCAAATAGAAAAGGGCATTTTTGCATTTTTTCAACTCTTCACATAGAGATGAGTCCCCGTCTGCCAGGAACTGAAAAGTTGAGCTGTACAAGTCAACAAGTCTTTGTAAGCTGTGACCTCTAGACAGCCACCTTACATCAGTGTGCAGGAGCAATTGGTTAAACATGTCATCATTCTCTTCGCACAGCAGTGCAAACAATCGCGAGTTAAGTGGATGTGCCTTGATTTTGTTAATTGCCCTGATGCACACTTTCAAGGCATCATGCAGTTCACCACTGAGTTTCTTGGCTACAAGATGTTGCCTGTGCAGTACACAGTGTACAGTACGTATATTAGGCACTTTTTCTTTGAGTAGGCTTGCAAATCCTCTCTAGCGGCCAACCATTGCTGGTGTGCCATCAGTAGCCATTGCAGTATTATTACTGAGAGGTATGTTGTGCTTTTCAAAATACTGCTGCACACATCGTAAAATTGTTTCACCTTTGGCATCAGCTGTGAGATATTTAGCAAACAAAAATTCATCAATTATGTCCTTTTGACTTTGACTGTAATACCTCACATATGCCATGAGAAGATTAGAGCTGCCAAAAGTTGATTCATCAAGTTGTAGAGACAACTTACTATCCTGAAGTTCAGACACCAAGGTTTTTTCAACATTATCTGCCATTTCATCAATTCTTCTTTGCACTGTACTGTTACTTAATGGCAAATTTTTCAAAACAGAGCTAGAATCCTTCTTCATAACAGTTTCTATAACTTCTTTAATGGCTGGGATTATGAGTTCTTCACCAATAGTGTGTGCCTTTCCTTTCTTTGCTATCATGAGGGAGATGTTGTATGAGGCTTTTAAACCTCCTTCAGTATCAGCACTGGCGGGGGCTTTGAAAAAGGTCTTGATACTTGATCGACCCTTGAGTTTTTCTTTCAGTGTCTTGAAATAGTCAAGGTCTTTGTGTTTCTTATCAGAGTGAACTCTTTCAAGGTGGTCCTTCATCTTTGCAGGTTTCATGGCATCATTACTGAAAGTCTTTTCACACAAGAGACATAATGGCATGGTGTCATTGCTTAATGAAGTAATGAATCCATATTTCAAATATTCCTGAGAATACTGGCGGCATTTCTTCTTAGCAGCTACAGCAGCCATTATGTCTATTACACACAATTTTCAATGCGTCACAATAATCAATTCACGGACCAGTTACGGGAGCTAAGAGTACACTGAATGCGAGAGCAGCGAGACAGCGAGATGTGTGGGGGGGGGGGGGGGGGAATACGCTCGCTCACTCAGTACAGGACAGAGACAGGAATGCTTCCTGTACGGACCCTGGTACGGGCAGTAGAGGTGCGAGACAAGGAAGATTGGTTGAATGTAGTGTTGCCAGCACTGCTAAAATTTCCTATTGTTTGAAATCAATAAATTATGTTTTTTTTTTTTTTTAATGGTGCCCGATATTCTTCAGATGTTTACAAATTATAATCTGGGATTTCTAGTCGGGGGCTTCAAAGGTCCCTTCGACTCCAGCAGTACCATTTACTGACTCTTCGATTATTCATCGACCCCCTTTCGAATCCCTGGATATTCATCGACCCCTTGGATGGTCCCATCGACCCCTGGGGGTCGATATCGACCACTTTGAGAACCCCTGGAACTTTAGTCAGACCCCACTTGGAATATGCGGTACAGTTTTGGTCTCCCCACCATGCAAAGGATATTGCTAAATTAGAAGGTGTTCAGCGTCGGGCAACGAAAATGATCCCTTCCTTGCGCAACAAATCCTACGAAGAAAGGCTTTCTACCCTTAACATGTTCTCTCTTGAGAAACGTCGCCTCCGAGGAAAACTGATCGAATGTTTTAAAATACTTAATGGTTTCACGAATGTAGACAGATCAACATTGTTTATGATCGATGACACTTTGCGCACGAGGAACAATGGCGTAAAACTCAGATGTAGACAAGTAAATTCAGACTGCACCAAATTTTTCTTCACCAACGTTGTAGTGCGAGAATGGAATAAGCTTCCACCGTCAGTGGTCCAGTGTAACACGATTGACTCCTTCAAAAATAAGCTCGACCGTCACTTCCTTCAACTTAATATCAACTAGAGTAGAAATGCAACGTTTTGGAGTCTTCTGATTAATGTAAAATCACTTAGGTTTAAGGACAGACCACCAAGTCTGGACCATGGGGTCTGTGTGGTCTGATTTTCTATGTAAATCTATGTAAATCTCTCTCTCTCTCTCGATATATATATATATATATATATATATATATATATATATATATATATCTATATATATATATATATATATATATATATATATATATATATATATATATATATATATATATATATATATATATATATACAGGTAAGGCCAATTAAGGTAATGCAACTCTTCATTAATGATTCTCTCCCTTCTCTTCCAGGTGAGTAGAGAGCGACTAAGTGATACACGCACGCACACACCTACGTCCGTTAAGTATGCTATTAACCGTAAGTGTCTGTGTGTATGTGTATGTATGTGTGTGTGGGGGGGGGGGGAGGGGGAGGGGAGAGGGGGAGCAGGTGTTTATGGGTACTCTTCTTCCCTCTATTTTCCTTTTCATTACACCTAACTTTTTCCTCTTCTGCATTTTGCTTTTCTACATAATTGGTGTAGCATAATGTGTGTGTGTGTATGTGTGTTTGTGAGAGACAGGACAGGTGTTATGATTACTCTACTTTAACTCCCTTTTTATTGCACCTAACTTTTCATCGTCTACATATTTACTTGTATCATTATTGGTATAGGGTAATGCAAGGTGTACTCTGTCTATCAATTATATTCTTTCTCCCCTCTACTGCGTCAATTTCCTCCCGTTCTCTATCGTCCTGTACAGTTTTCTTTCTTGTGGTACCGTTGATGTGGTGTAATGAAAGGGGGGACTCAAATGGTTTGGTGTATAATTATATGTTTTTTTCTTCCTCGTATAGAATTTCATGCTCGCAAATAGACAGACAGACAAAAAGAGAGGCAAACAGGTTCACGCACGCATGTACACACAAAAATAAACACCCACACACATGTATACCCGACCACACACACACACATAAAAAAAACCCTACAGACAGAGACAAACAGGTTCACGCACGCATACACACACACAAAAAAAAGTACTACCCCCACACACAAACACCCACGCACAAACACACATGAATTAGTTGCCTTATATGAAAAACAAGTAAATAAAAAAAGAGACATATAGTAAACGTTTTCAGCAGAGGGGAGGGACCAAGTGCACATCATGACATTAAAACGAGAAGTAGGTAGTATGGTGGAAAAAACACAGCCATTCTAGTCTTCCTTCCCTCCCTTCCACTGCCTTCTGACGGGGCGAGGGAGGAAGGGGACTAATACGACATTGAGCGAGGGGACAAGTACGAGAGGGAAGGGAAAATTAAAGTCACACAGTACTCGCAAGGGACGCTGGAAGGCAGACATTTAAGGACCTTTTGAAGAAGTTGCTGGAATGTTGTTGTTGTTATTGTTGTTGTTGTTGTTGTTGTTGTTGTGTCTACACTTTTTTTTGTGTGTGTATAATGTTTAAAGTTTGTTTGTTTTATTGACACGTGACTGAGAGGGTTATATAAGTCATGAATTTCAAACACTATCTATTACTTTTGTAGACATTATTTTTGTTATTCTTGTTCTTGTTCTTATTCAAATTTTCATCATCACCGGCTATTATCATTATTATTATTATTATTATTATTATTATTATTATTATTATTATTATTATTATTATTGTTATTATTATTGTTATTATTATTACTATTATTAATATTACCTACAATTACAACTGGCATTCACAATACTATAATAATTCCCCCCTAAAGGTTACGTAAAGTCAGTGTCATTACTTGCAGACGACTCAGTATATAATCAAAAACAAGACCTTTGAGCCTCTGAAGTAAGGGAACCATTTGCGTAAATCGTGCCAGAACCCAGCGAGTCAAACCCACACTAACGCATTCCTTAACAAACACATCACAAGGGAAACCAGGCACTCCACACCTCCACCTCCACCCACATCATCATTTAATCCACAGCGAGGCTCACCTTTCGTCCTTTCACTTCTAATTCACGTCACAGGTAACCCGATGGCCTGTCTGTCCCTCTGACCTTACCCTTCCTCTGTCTGCGCGGGAGGAAATGAATGTGGTAGTCTCTGAAAGGTCGAAGAGAGACCGTACATATCCGGTAACCTCGGGCCACATCTGGGAACCTACCTAGCATTAATCTATCAGAGAGGTGAGAGAGTGAGAGTGAAGTAAAGGGACAGTTTCTAATTATCAAACGTATATTCTTTATGGTGATTTAATTTCCTCTTTCTTACCTGTGCCTGAGGTGTGAGGTGTTGGGTCCCAGGTGGTGATGCTCGGGTACCTGGTCGTCATTCCTTCCGTTGATTTCATTGGATTTATTCTTTCTGTAGACAAGGAAAGAAAATATGTCACCAGTTGAACGCCATTTACGGGGAAAAGATGTTATTGTGGTTTCATTTATTTCGTTTTGGGATTAGTTTACAGACTTAGATGTAGGCAGGACTGAAAACTGATTGCAAATGAAAACAAGTTAGATAATGAGGACAAAGTGTGTGTGTGTGTGTGTGTGTGTGTGTGTGTGTGTGTGTTATATGAAGAAAAATGAAACTGGAAAGAACGGACGGGGAAGATTGGGAAATAAAAAGATACAAAACTCGAAATAAAAAGATACAAAATAAAAAAAGATACAAAATAAAAAATACATAAAATAAAGATACAAAACTCGAAATAAAAAGATACAAAATAAAAATACAAAATAAAATAAATAAAATAAAATAAAAAAGATACAAAAATCAAAATAAATATGTACAAAATAAAGATACAAAACTCGAAATAAAAAGATACAAAATAAAAAATACAAAAAAAAGATACAAAACTCGAAAGAACGGAGGGAGAAGATTGGGGAATAAAAAGATACAAAAACTAGAGCACAGAGTTTGAAAGATAAAAGAGGAAGAGAATCGAAGAGCCACACTGTATCAGAAGAGGGAGTGACAGACAATAAAAAAAATGTCTATGAATGGAATAGAGGAAGGAAGAGAGGAAGGAAGGAAAGGGAAACTAAGAAAAGCGAGATGAAGTAATAAAAAACAGTCGTAAAAAAAGGTGCTAGGACAAAATGAAAAGAGAAAACGAAAGAAAGATATGAGAGAGGAAAAAGTTCAATAAGAACGGAATGCATGAAGACAAAGAAGCAGGAGAAAAAGAGGAGCAACAAGAGATGAAAAGGCGCGTCAAGGGCAAAGATAATAACCAATAACAAGAATAATAAACTAGAGTATTAACACCTGAGCTTTAAAAGGTAACAAAGACAAAGGAAGAGAGAGAGAGAGAGAGAGAGAGAGAGAGAGAGAGAGAGAGAGAGAGAGAGAGAGAGAGAGAGAGAGAGAGAGAGAGAGAGAGAGAGAGAGAGAGAGAGAGAGAGAGAGAGAGAGAGAGAGAGAGAGAGAGAGAGAGAGAGAGAGAGAGAGAGAGAGAGAGAGAGAGAGAGAGAGAGAGAGAGAGAGAGAGAGAGAGAGAGAGAGAGCTTTGACTGATTAGCTCCGTTCACATGACAAATAAATCGAAAAAGTGAGATGCAGGTATTTATACACACACACACACACACACACACACACACACACACACACACACACACACACACACAGAAAGTAAGTTCAGAGAGGCAGAATGACAGGGCAGAAAAACACATGCAAAAGACAAGGAGAAAATAAGACACACGAAGATGTAAATGTAAAACTTTACTTCCTTACTTTTCTTTCATCAGACAAACTCCATTTCTTTCATGTCTGTGTGTGTATGTATGTGTGTGTGCGTACGTCTGTGTCTGTCAGTGTTTACCTCTCTCTCTCTCTCTCTGCGACTTTCCACATAGGAGAAATATTTTTTCAGGTGACAAAAGAGAAAGGAAATATTCAGAAGGAAAAACATATTCATGAGAGAGAGAGAGAGAGAGAGAGAGAGAGAGAGAGAGAGAGAGAGAGAGAGAGAGAGAGAGAGAGAGAGAGAGAGAGAGAGAGAGAGAGAGAGAGAGAGAGAGAGAGAGAGAGAGAGAGAGAGAGAGAGAGAGAGAGAGAGAGAGAGAGAGAGAGAGAGAGAGAGAGAGAGAGAGAGAGAGAGAGAGAGAGAGAGAGAGATGGGACACACGGACATAGCAGATAGAAAGAGTCGCAGGCGGAAAACACCAGAGAGAAAGAGTGGACACAGGGTCATAAATAAGACAACAAGACTATCCCCGAAAGACTGAAGACAAGGCGCCGGTGGACAGGTGGAGAAAACAAACAAATACACCAAACTGAGAGAAGAAGAAAATAAGATGAAGAGGTGAAAAAACAAAGAGCAAAGTAAAAGGATAAAGAAAAAGAAGAAAGGTGGGAGAGGAAGGATGAGAGGAAATGAAAACAGAAGATAGAGGGGAAAGAGCAGAGATATAAGGTAGAGAAACTAAACACGAAAAGAAAAAAGGAAGAAATATGGGAGAGGAAGGATGAGAGGAAAGGAAAAAGAGAAGATAAAGAGGGAAAGAGCAGAGATATAAGGTAGAGAAACTAAACACGAAAAGAAAAAAAGGAATAAATATGGGAGAGGAAGGATGAAAGGAAAGGAAAAAGAGAAGATAAAGAGGGAAAGAGCTGAAATATAAGGTAGAGAAATTAAAAACGAAAAGGAAGAAGGATGGTAAAGAAATGACGAAAGTGGAAAGTAAAGAAAATAAAAGGAAGAGAGTAAGAAAATAAATAATGACAAACCAACGTAAAGAAAGAGGAGGAAAGATAGAGAAGAGAGAGAGGTAAAAGAGAGAGAGAGAGAGAGAGAGAGAGAGAGAGAGAGAGAGAGAGAGAGAGAGAGAGAGAGAGAGAGAGAGAGAGAGAGAGAGAGAGAGAGAGAGAGAGAGAGAGAGAGAGAGAGAGAGAGAGAGAGAGAGAGAGAGAGAAACGGGAGAGAAAAAATAAGATTGGAGAAGAAAAGGAGCGGAGAGAGAAGATGAGAGAGGAAGAACGAGAAGGAGGGAAAGATAAAATATTAAGAAAAATGAGGCAGAGAAAAACAGTAAAGCAAACGGCGGAGAAAAATTAGGAGGAAAGATGAGAGAGAAAAGAGAGAAAACCGAATAAAAAATAAAATGTGGAGAGAAAGAGGAAAGAGAAAATAAGGCACAACAAATGGCAAAGAAAGAAAAGATGAGAAAGGAAGGATGAGAGGTGGGGAAAAACGAAGAAAACAACAAAACAAAAAAAAAGAGAAAGAGAGGATAAAGAAGTGGAAGAATGGGAGAAAATGAGATAATGGAAAAGCTAACTACTAAAAAAGAGGAAGAAAGTTGGAAAAAAAGGAGGAGGAGGAGCAGGAGGAGAAAGAGGAGGAAGATGGAAAATAACACAGCATGAAAACAGAGAACGAGAAAACACAAAATTCAGACAGAAGAAAAAAAAGGAAGGGGGAGAATGGGAGAAATAAAGACCAACAAAAAATGGGAAGTGTTAATAAAGAGAAGTGAAGAGAGATATGATTGATGAAAAAGAATAAGGGGCGAAGAGAACACGAAAGAGAATGAAACGAGTAAAGAGAGACAACAAAAAAAATGAGAAAGAGGAAAATGGAGAAAACGAAGAGGGAGAGAAATGCGGAAGGAGATTTAAGAGAGTGTGACATGAGGGAAGGAAACACTCTCAACACACACACACACACACACACACACACACACACACACACACACACACACACACACACACAGACACCTTGACACTCCCATTTTCTCACCACAACCTCTCACACTAATTCTCAACACCACACCATCACACCACTCATACCACCATCACCATCATCACCACCAATGGGACTTTACCAACACCACAATACATCGCATCACAACACACACACACACACACACACACACACACACACACACACACACACACACACACGCACACACACAGCACGCCATTCCACCAAGCTTTCCCAACATCACAGACATACAATTTCCCGTCAAACGCACTACAACCAAAACCGACCAAGGAAAAAGATGAACTACGAAGCTACACGATAACTTATTTAAAGCTACCCAAATGCAAGCCTTTACCAACACACCCACATACATACACCAACTATAAATTAAAACCACCAAGCTACGATCACCCACTAACCGGAAAAAGACGTTCAACCAAGGAGCATTTCAATCTCTATTTTATTTATTTTTCTACAGCAACGGAGGCATCATCTCAAGGGCATAAAAAACAAGAACATCAACAAAAAGTCCCGCTAACGTCAATGAAAAAAAGCCCGCTACATCAACAAAAAATAACGGTATATTCAATGCTGGCCTCTCGTTCATTTTTGCTTTCGTTCGGAGCAGCGTCTAGCGGTTTTTTTGTGTGTGTTTTATTTCCTTGAGCTGCTTCCCTTTGCTTCATTTTCTTAATATTTTCTCTTTCCCTCCCTCTCGTTCTTCTTCTCTCATATTTTTTCTTTATTTCCGTTGGTTTGCCTTTTTTTTCCTCCCTGCTCGCTACACCAACAAAACAGCGTGGACGAAGGTCTGGACTAAGGTCGGTATTATAAGACCTTTTCGGTTCTCACCACCTATTTCTAAAGGTCAAAGAGGGGCTCAATCGGGTTCTAATGAGTGTTTCTTTAGGTTCATGGTACAGAAGAAGAGTCACACTACCACCAGGGTCACAAAACTACCCCTGGAAATGCCCACAACTCCTACGAAAGCCTTCTCAATTATGTGTTTCTTAGGTTCACGGCACAGAAGAAGGGTCAAACTAATACCAGGGTCATAAAACTACTCCTGGAAATGCCCCAGACTCCTACGAAAGCCTTGTCAAACATGTGTTTCTTAGGTTCACGGCACAGAGGAAGGGTCACACTACCACCAGGGTCACATAACTACCCCTGGAAATGCCCACAGCTCCTATGAAAGCCTTGTCAAATATGAGAACTCGGGCGACGAACTGTTTAGTAATTTGGCCCTAAGGCGAAGGAAGCAAATAGCAGTGATGGTTTAAATAGTCAACTGAAAAGGAAAACGGGAATAGGTTGCCTCCCATCTTGATTCAACAATGCAGGTGAAAGATAGATGGGGGAAGGAGAAAGGGAGAGGGAGAGAGAGACCGCACTGAACAGGGGTATCAATTATGGGACGGCATAATTTTCCTGATACAATTACCGGGAGAGAAGGGAAGGAATGAAGGGCAGGGGAAGAGCGGGCGAGTGAGCCAAGGGAAGGGAAGGGAAGGTAAGGAATGAAAGGCAGGGGACGGGCGGGAGAGGGAGCCAAGGACTGTAAGAAAGGGAAGAGGAGGGACGGGAAGAAATGTAATGCAAGTGAGGGGGCGGAGGTAGCCGAGGAAAGGAAAGGAAGGGAAGGGAAGGAATGAAAGGCAAGGGAGGAGCGGGCGATGGAGCAGAGGAAGGGAAAGGAAAGGACAGGAAGGGAAGGATTGGGAGGTAATGCAGAGAAAGGGAGGGAGAGCCAGATATTAGCATAGAAGGTCATGAGTGAAAAAAGAGAGTTGGAAAGAATAAGAATAGGAAGAAACTACAAAGAGAAAGAGATTTGAAAGTACTGAATGAAAAAAAACGTGACAATAAACACAAGAAAACTTATAAAACAGAGAAGGAAAAAAATGGGAGAGAAAGAAAAGACAGATTAAACAGACTGAAAAGAAATAAAAGAAACACAATCATATGAAAATTTAGTCTAATAATGTCACTTTTATACTAAGAAAAGGGAAAAGGGGAGAAATAAAAAGGAAAAAGGGGAAAAATAATAGGAATAGGAGGGAAACTAAACAAACTAAAGGTAAAGGTAGCGGGCTTTTTTTATATCTTTTTGTTACCCTTGCGTTGCTCTCTGTGCTGTAAAAAAAAAAAAAAAAAGGAAGGAAAGAAGAAAGCAGGCGATGACAAACAAACTGAAAATCGCACAATGGAATCCTGAAATCTTGTTATGAATTGGCTTTAGAACACTTTGGATCATCAAGTTGATTTCACAAACCTGATGATTGAGAAATATACAGGACGAGCGTGACATTTCATATTGCAGAGATAAGCCCCACACGACCTCCACACACACACACACACACACACACACACACACACACACACACACACACACACACACACACACACACACACACACATATCTATTACAGGAAAGGAAGTGAGCCATTGTTGAAAGCGGTATTTGCTCATGGGTATAAAGACATACATATAGAAATTAAAAAAGGTAATATATCCGGTGAGCTTACAATTGTCGGCTGTTTATATATTACAGAAGAGGAAGTAAACAATTGTTGAAAGCGAGTAATTGATCATGTTTTTAAAGGGATACTCGTTGAAAAAGGAAAGTACACAATGGTCTGACTCAAACGTATTATATCCGGACCACTTAAAACGATCTGTTTCATGTACATTACAAAAGAGGAAGTGAACCATTGTTGAAAGCGTTAATTGGTGATGATTTTAAAGGGAAACCAGTTGGAAAAAAGGTCAGTACATACGTTACACTAAAAAAAATGCCCTGACCCATATACGTTACCGACCTGGAAGGTAACTCTATATATTTTTTTACTGTTCCGCGGTTGTTATTTCAGCGGGCTTATGTTTCATTGCGGCGCGGTAAGACAGTATCATCCCGCATATCAAAATGGAATCGCCCGAGCTGCCAGTACCGCTCAAAACTTTATATGAAAATCATTTAAATATTTTTTTCAGATGGTTTTTTTAATTAATAGCAGACTTTTTTTTTAGTGGGCTTGTTTTCTAATGGTCTTCTTTTCTGGCGGGCTGGGGAAGAGTAATCACAAGAGGGAAAGAGTGATGTGAGCTTCCTTGTAGCGTGATGCCAGTAGAGTGGTGATGTATGCTGATCAGATGACTTGGCAATAACTAGGGAAGAGTAATAACAGGAGATAAGAGAAACAGGGTAATTTTTTTATTATTGTTTCCTTTTTTTGTGCCCTTGAGCTGTCTCCTTTGTTGTAAAAAAAAAAAAAAAAGGAGTGGTGAGCTGCTTTAGACTTGACATTGGTTGAAATTGGACGCTGACAAGAGTATATATTGGACTGTATGCTGCCTTGGTGACTTGACAATGACTGGGGAAGAGTAATAACAAGACATACAGGAGTGACGCGAGCTGCCTTAGACTTAGAAGTGATTGAGGATGGGTGTTTACAGGTGTATAGAACTGTTGTGAGCTGCCCCGGTAAACTGACAATGACTGTGGAAGAGTATTAACAAGTAGAAGTGAAGTGACCTGCCTTGGCAATGACAGGGAAGATTACAACTAAGAGGTAGGAGTGAAGTGAGCTGTCTTAGACTTAACCATGACCGAAAAAGAGCACTAACAGGAGTATAGGAGCTTGTATGTTGTCTAGGTGACTTAGCAAATACTGGGAGGAGTAAGAAAGGAGTGATGTGAGCTGCCTTAGACAAAACAATGATTGAAGAACAGTGTTAATAGGAATATCGAAGGGCCTTACAATGGCAATCCGCATTAACAAAAGCATAGAAGTGTTGTTTGCTGGCCTCAAGACTTAACAATCGCTAAGAGTTTTGAGTTAAGTATAAAACTGATGTGTGCTGCTCTGAAAGCACACATCCAAGAGTTGTCACCCTCCCTTACACTTTGAGGACATATCCCCTCTTTCCTTCCTTTCTACAGGTATTCTACCCAGCCGCCAGTCTCAGTCTTCCTCCGATGTTTCAAACACACACACACACACACACACACACACACACACACACACACACACACACACACACACACACACACACCAGACTTTACATCCCAATTCCTCGCCGTCGTGTGTGTTCCTATAACGGAGGAAGACCCGAGAGGATTATTTTCCATGCCCGGTCTGTGTTCCGGAGGCTATTCTGTTTTCAATCCCAGATTGGTTTTCTGTGACAAAACCGTAACTCTTCTTAATTTCATAAACTTTCATTCAGCAAACATGAACCTCTTCTTTGTTTGGACGGTCTTCTTAGTGCTGGTGGCCGGGCCTCACGTGGACAGCTCCCGGGTACCGGGGCTGAAGGTGCTCCCGGAGGTGGACTCCTCGTGTGCGGCAGCGGTGAGAGCCGCTCTGGAAGAGTACCGCGCTCTTTTCGAGGGGCAACTTAAAGAAACACCGAATCTGACTGAACTAATGAAGACAAGGTCGGAAATAGCCTCTACCGACACCATTAAGACGATAGAAAGGAAAGTGTTTGTTAATACCGATGAAACGGGGCAAGAAACCGGAAAAAAGACAGTTGTTGAGAAGACGACAGAAACTGACGTAAAACCCAACGGAACTGTATCAAAGACTTCGGAAACCACGATTGATGTAGATGAGGACGGTAAACAACGGGGTGAAAAATCTGTGACCGAGAGTGAAACAGTGACGGGACAGACTCCAGACAACGGGAGCATAGTACAAACGGTTGACGTTAGAAAGGTAATGGACGAAGAGGGTAATGAAATAAAGGAGGAAGTTGTTATTAAGAAGGAATTAATAGTACAGCCTCTTACCAATACAACTGAAGAAAAGCCGCAGGACGATAAAGACGCAAATCTTATCGTTCCAAAAGTAGGGGCGGACGACAAAGGTAAAAACAAAACCGAATCAAAACGAACAGAGCAAAGAAAGGAGATTCTGCCCAGCAATATAACGAATGAAGCAGTTGTGAAAGAGAAAGAAGAACTTCTACCTTCACAGGAAAGCACTAATGTGACATCTGTGGAGGAGAGGAATGTTACAGAGAAGTATGATGGACTTCAGAAGGCAGAACGAACAGAGCAAAGAAAGCAGATTCTGCCCAGCAATATAACGAATGAAGTTGTTGTGAAAGAGAAAGAAGAACTTCTACCTTCACAGGAAAGCACTAATGTGACATCTGTGGAGGAGAGGAATGTTACAGAGGATGATGGACTTCAGAAGGCTGAGCGAACAGAGCAAAAAAAGGAGATTCTGCCCAGCAATATAACGAATGAAATTGTTGTGAAAGAGAAAGAAGAACTTCTACCTTCACAGGAAAGCACGAAAGTGACATCTGTGGAGAAGAATATTACAGAGAAGAGTGATGGAAAAGATGTCGAGAAAGAAACTGTAATTCAAAAAGAAGTCGAAAAGAATGTGTGTAATAGCGACATGAAAGAGGTTCGTAACGAAAAACATCTTAATGAAACAATTGAAGACTTGAAACACCAAGTTGATGACGTGAAAAACAAGATGAAGGAAGAAAAAGCAAAGGCTGAAGAAACAAATACTACGCCAATCACTCAAGACGGTAAAGTCGTTGAAAAGACAGTCCCTGCTGTGACGCCGGCGAAGGTTGTTAGAAAGGATGTGCCCTCGGTGGGAGAAGGAAAAGACTCCGTTGTGACTCGAGTTGTTAAACCCGTTACCCTTTCGGTGGTAGCAGAAAAGGTCCCCGTTGTGACAAATCAGACCGTTGCTGAAAAGATTCCCCCTACGGTGACGGAAGGAAAAGTCCACGTTGTTAAAGAAGAGAAAGTTATTGAAAGGGTTGTGCCCTCGGTGACGGAAGAAAAACTCCCCGTTGTGACAAAGGAGAAGGTTGTTGAGCAGGCTGCCCCTTCGGTGACACAGGAGATCGTAAGTGTCTCTAAGGAGCAAGCAGAACTTCCTCTCGCGGCAGAGGAGAAGAAGGTTATTGAAAAGATTATCCCCTCGGTGACAGAAGGAAAAGTCCCGGTAGTCCCTCAACAGGAGGTTGTTGAAAACGTTGCCCCTTCGACGACAGAAGAAAAAGTTCCTGTTGTGACACAAGAAAGGGTTATTGAGCAGAATGTCCCACAAGAAAGGGTTATTGAACAGTCTGTCCCACAAGAAAGGGTTATTGAACAGTCTGTCCCACAAGAAAGGGTTATTGAAAGGGCTGTCCCACAAGAAAGGGTTATTGAACAGTCTGCCCCACAAGAAAGGGTTATTGAAAGGGCTGTCCCACAAGAAAGGGTTATTGAACAGTCTGTCCCACAAGAAAGGGTTATTGAAAGGGTTGTCCCACAAGAAAGGGCTATTGAACAGGCCGCCCCTACGGTGACAGAAGAAAAAGTTCCTGTTGTGACACAAGAAAGGGTTATTGAACAGAATGTCCCACAAGAAAGGGTTATTGAACAGAATGTCCCACAAGAAAGGGTTATTGAACAGAATGTCCCACAAGAAAGGGTTATTGAACAGAATGCCCCACAAGAAAGGGTTATTGAACAGAATGCCCCACAAGAAAGGGTTATTGAACAGAATGCCCCACAAGAAAGGGTTATTGAACAGAATGCCCCACAAGAAAGGGTTATTGAACAGAATGCCCCACAAGAAAGGGTTATTGAAAGGGTTGCCCCACAAGAAAGGGTTATTGAACAGAATGCCCCACAAGAAAGGGTTACTGAACAGAATGTTCCACAAGAAAGGGTTATTGAAAGGGTTGCCCCACAAGAAAGGGCTATTGAACAGGCTGCCCCTACGGCGACAGAAGGAAAAGTTCCTGTTGTGATAAAAAAGAAGGTTACTGAACAGGCTGCCCCTTCGGTTACAGAAGAGATTGTCACTGTTTCTAAAGAGAAAGAAGAAGTCCCTGTTGTAACAGAGGAAAAGGTTCCCGCTGTGAGAAATGAGACAGTTATTGAAAAGATTACTCCTTCCGTGGCAGAAGAAAAAGTTGTCAATCAACGGAAGGTTGTTTCTTACGAAGATGCTACAGAAAATCAGGAAAATAAAGCTACTGGAAATGAAGAAACGGACAAAACTGAATTGAAGTTTATCATCACCATACAAGAGAGAATAGTCCGCGAACAGACAGTCTCGATCATACCCGTGATGGACAAGGACGCCAACACAAGAAGGAATGGAAAAGTGGCGAAGAAACAACTGAAAAGAATAATGAAGAAGGTGGCCCGCGCCGTACGGAAGAATTAAGCAAGGAACACAAGACAGCAGGGGCAGCGACAGTAGCAGGAGAAGCTGTAACCAGTGTGAGGGACAGGCTGCCACTCCACCAAACCGAGAGCCACCACCACCAAAGTGTCCGCTCAACACCCAGCTGCTTGCGATGGGATCCCTAAGAAAGTGTTCCATATTTTCTTGTCTTTTCTTATCTATCTATCTTACTATGGTGTACATTGTAGTATAAACACTTACACTTTGCGTCCCTAGGGAAACCAGGTGTAAGCTCTTTCCAACAGACTGAATCAACTCTTTTGAGATAGGAGGAGAAGGAGGACGAGGAGGGGGAGGGGGTGGAAGAGAATGATTTAAAATAAGAAAGAAATAAGAAAATAATAATATAAATAAGAGTAATACTAAATAAAGGAGGAGGAGGAAGAGGAGGAGGAGCACGAAGAGGAGGAAAGGAAAGAGAGCGATGCTAGACAAGAAAAAAATGAGATAATTAAGGTAATGGTAAATAAAGAGTGAGCAAAGTAGTGAAAAACAAGTAAAATGGAGGAGAGAGGAGAAAATCGGGCGTGAAGGAAAATTCAGGAGATCGGGTCGTGGTGACATCGTTCGTACCTGTATGGAGAACAAAAGTGAGTCATTAGAAGCCTCAGCGGAGACCTCGTCCACGGCAGCTGTGATGTCGTCAACTCCAGCTCCGGGAAAACAATAGTTACGCCTACGACGGGGGACTCTGCCACAGAATTCAGCCACCTGGTGGCGAATCATAGAGAATCATAGAGAAAAAAAGATGCCCCCCTCCTCCCTCTCCTTCCTCCTCCTCCTTTTCTTAAGTTCTTTTATTCCTCGTCCTCGGCTTATGCTCTTATGTTCTTGTGTGTCTTCTCCCCCTGTGTTTCCTTTCCTCCCTCTCCTTCCTCCTCCTCCTTTTCTTAAGTTCTTTTATTCCTCCTCCTCCTCTTATGCTCTTATGTTGTTGTGTGTCTTCTCCCCCCTGTGTTTCCCTTTCCTCCCTCTCCTTCCTCCTCCTCCTTTTCTTAAGTTCTTTTATTCCTCCTCCTCCTCTTATGCTCTTATGTTATTGTGTGTCTTCTCCGCCCTGTGTTTCCCTTTCCTCCCTCTCCCACCCTCTTTCACTCCTGTCTCCTCTTCCCTCTTTCTATCTAGTTATTCTGGTATATCTAACTATCTATCTATCTATCTATGTCTCCCCGCTAGGTTTTCATGGACTTGCGAGCCTGCGGTAAACACAAATTGTTGCGTGTGGCAAATAAAGTTCCCCTACCTACACCTCCCCTCTTCTGCATATTTCCCATTTCTATATCTTGGTCCTGTCCCTCTCCGGTTACGTCACTACTACTACTACTACTACTACTACTACTACTACTACTACTACTGGGTATGGGTGCGAGAGGGATTTAGGGGTCTTAGTGAGCTCTGATCTCCGTCCAAGGGCACAATGCATTCAAGCTAGAAATCGAGCAAATAGGGTACTGGGTTTTATTTCTAGGACCGTAAGCAACAGAAGCGCCGAAGTCTTCCTCAAACTATATTTAGCATTAGTTAGACCTCATCTTGACTATGCGGTTCAGTTCTGGTCACCTTACTATAGAATGGATATCAAAATGTTAGAGTCGGTGCAGAGGAGGATGACTAAGATGATTCAAGGTTAAGGAGCTTGCCATACGTGGAAAGACTCAAACAGTTAAACTTGCACTCACTAGAAAGGCGAAGGGTGCGAGGAGACATGATTGAGGTTTATAAATGGATGAAGGGCTTTAATAAGGGGGATATTCATAAGGTTCTGTTGGTAAGAGAACCGGGTAGGACACATAGTAATGGGTTTAAACTGAATAAATTCAGATTCAACAGGGACATAGGCAAAAATGAGTTTACTAAGAGTGGTAGATGAGTGGAACAGGCTGAACAGTCATGCGGTGAGTGCCAATACAATTGTCGCATTAAAAAAATAGATTATGTAAATTCATGGACAGCGATATTAGGTGGGGTTAGATTCACGGGAGCTTAGGTTCAAAGGAGCTGCCTTGTACAGGCCTACCGGCTTCTTGCAGACTTCTACGTTCTTTGTTCTTATGCTCTCTCTCTCTCTCTCTCTCTCTCTCTCTCTCTCTCTCTCTCTCTCTCTCTCTCTCTCTCTCTCTCTCTCTCTCTCTCTCTCTCTCTCTCTCTCTCTCTCTCTCTCTCTCTCTCTCTCTCTCTCCTGGGGTACTACCTGCCATCAGTAATCATTCTTAGCTTACCCTTGAAGTCCCTCGTGTGTGTGTGTCTGTGTGTGTGTGTGTGTGTGTGTGTGTGTGTGTGTTCGGGAGGAAAATTCAGTTTATATCTTTTGTGTGTGTTTGTGTGTTTTCTGGCAATAAATGAGAACCAGAAAGTTTCCCAGGGAGTGTTTCTTGACCATAATGGAAGGCTTGAGAGTTGGCCAGTATCTGCAGCGCCACCTGGCCACACTTTAACACACCAGAGAGTAGACGGAGGCAGACTCTTGAATCACCTGGATAGTCTCGCGAGAGGAAAGTGAAAGGAGATCGTGAAAAGGCAGGGAAGGATAGGAAAGAGGGTAGCGACTGAGAGAGAGTGATTTACCTGGACTGTCTAGGAAGGAAGGTGAAAGGAGAAAGTGAAAAGGTCAGGAATGAGGGGAGAGAGTGTGTGGGAAGAGCTAACACACACACAACCTATTGAATAAAGAATGGAAGGTGAAAGGGAGAAGGAATAGAGAGGGACAGAACGCAGTTGAAACAGGGAAAAGGTAGAAAGGCCGTAGAAGAAATAGGAGAGGAGGAAGATGACCTCGCTCCTTACTTCTCATTTCGTCGTCATAAATATGTGATTCAGATTGTTTTCCTTTCACTATTTCTATTTCTCCTTCTTTCTTTCCTTTCCTTCTCGTCCCCATCTTCTCTTCTGTCTCGCTCCTTTCTTTTCCTTTCGTTATCCCGTCTTAATTCTCCGTATCTTCTCCTCTTCTTCCCCACTCTCTTCTCCTTCTCTCTTCCTCGCTTCTTTCTTTTCCGTTCCTTTCTTCGTCTGAAATGCACCACTACCTCCTTCCTTTCCTTTTTTCCTTTATCTTTACGACGAGAGGATTAAACCACAGCGTCTCACACCTCAACGCTTCTCTTTCCACCCATCCCACGTCCACTCTCCTCAACACCCTATTCAATACCTTTTTTATGGGTATTTTCTGGCAGCTTTCCTCGATCCATCTTCCAGCGCCACTCTGCCTTTCATAACCTATTATTACTATTCCGCCTTCCCGCCTCGCCCACAAGAAAAATGAAAGTGGATTGGGAAAGATTTATGCCAGAGTAGATTTCCTTATTCCCGCCGCAATCTGTTATCCGTATAGGTTTCAATGTGATTTTATTCTTCTCCTTTTATTATGGATCCGATTTCCCTCTGTTCTTCTTTAATCTTCCTTACTTCTCAGTGCTATGTTTTTTTTTACTTCATTTGCTTCTTTTCATCTTTTCAACAATATGTATTTTTGTGAATCAGCTGTTTTTATTTTTACTAATACCTCGGGTTTTTTTTGTCTTTTTCTTTATCAGCTTCCTTCCGTCTTCCTCTTCGTGTTTACCTCAATCTTTTATCGTTCTTTTTTATCTTCTTTTCATCTTCTAAACAACATGTATTTTTGTGAATCAGCTGTTTTTCTTTCTACTAATACCTTCGTTTTTTTTTTTTGTCTCTTTCTTTATCAGCTTTCTTCCATCTTCCTCTTCGTCTTTACCTCACTTTTATCGTTCTTATTTCCTCTTCTTCCTCTCCCTTTCCCTCTCCCTTTCTCCTTCTCTCCTCAGCATCACCGCCATCTTTTTCTTATTTTCTTTTTTTCATCTTATAAGCAGTATGTACTTGTGTTTCTTATTCCCATCCCTCCTATTATTTTTTTCTATCTTCTTCCTTTATCAGCTTCCTTCCATCCTCCTCAGATTTACCTCACCCTTTTATCATTCTTTTTTTCTCCTCTTTCTCTCTCTTTCACTCTCTTTTTCTTCGTCCTCAACATCGCCATCACCACCGTTTATTTCTCCTTCCCACTTTATCACCAGTTATCAAACCTTCACTCTCTTCCCATCTGTTTATATCACCTTCCCTCTCTTCCACATTTCTTCTCTTCCTCTTCCTCTTCCTCCTCCTCTTCGCAAAATGAGTCACCTCTAATTCATCACACCACCAGACACACGCTTATTGCATCCTTCCCTTTTCCTCTTCCTTCCTTCCTTCCCTCTTCCCTCAGACTCTATTTATACTCTGCGTATCGTCATGCAACCAGACACATCCTTGCAACATCTCTCTCTCTCTCTCTCTCTCTCTCTCTCTCTCTCTCTCTCTCTCTCTCTCTCTCTCTCTTCGTATCAGTAAAGACGGGACGAAGGAAATAAGAGAGAATGAGAGGTGGGTAGGGAAGGGAGAGAAATGCAAGGACGGGTGGAGTGAGAGAGAGAGAGAGATGCAGTGAGAGGACGAGAGAGGGAGAGAGATGAGGAGGAGGGAGAGAAGGAGAGAGGAGAAATGTAAGGAGGGAGGAAAGAGTCTGAGATCAAACGTGCAGTGGTCGGAGGAGGAGGAGGAGGAGGAGGAGCAACAACCAACATTAGGTCTCATTGTGTCTCCCATTCATCCGTGAAAGAGCTGCTGCTTGCGTGTGTGTGTGTGTGTGTGTGTCTGTGTGTGTGTGTGTGTGTGTGTGTGTGTTAAGAGGAGAGATGAGGCAATCAAACTATACACGAGGACAAGAAAGAGCAGGAAAGGAAATTGCCATGGACTGACTCTCTCTCTCTCTCTCTCTCTCTCTCTCTCTCTCTCTCTCTCTCTCTCTCTCTCTCTCTCTCTCTCTCTCTCTCTCTCTCTCTCTCTCTCTCTCTCTCTCTCTCTCTCTCTCTCTCCGCTCAAATCAAAGAAACACTTTTAAAAACTCATTGTAATCCTCTTGACTTAGTTTGGCGTTTCATTTAAATTGCAAAACGTATTTACGGACGAGTGACCGAGGAAGAAAAAGCATATATACATTAATACATATACAGACGTGTGGGGGGTGGGGGGGGGGGGGCATACGTAAAGGTTCATGTCATTCATATTATTCACTATATATTATTCCATTCATCATTCCTCTCCGTCTCTTTACTTATTCACACTCCATCACACCCTTTTACTCCTCCACCAATTCAACATCTCTGCCTCCTCCGCCTCCTCCTCTTATTTGTGTAACTCAATGGTAAGACCTCACCTTGAGTATGCAGTACAGTTATCTCCAAGTTACAAGGATGCCAATAAATTACTAGCGAGAGTTCGGCGACGCGCTGCGAAAATGATTCCACACTTGAAGACCTGCCTTATGAAGAACAACTCAGGTGACTCAACCTCTTTAGGCTGAAAAAGAGAAGCTTACGATGGGATATAATTAAAGTCTTCAAATAACTGAGGAGGCTCAGCAACATCGACCACTCTCTCTAAGTATTTTTTTTAGCTAGAAACCAACTCAAAAACTAGAAATATTGGTCTACTATTCAAGCGAGTCGAGGCAGTACATACATTGGCAGGATTTTTTTCTCAAACCGAGTCATACGCTACTGGAACAGCCTTCCTATAGATTTAGTACGTGCAGGAACCATCAACTCCTTTAAAAATCACATAAACCTTTACTTCTTTGCGTCAGGAGTAAACTGATAATACTCGTACCGAAGCGCTTTGAGTGACTGTCGAGCAGATCAGTTTACCAGAGCGGGCAATCTCGTAATGAACCAATGGACTTCCTGTAGCCTATCTTTCCTTGCTTCCATGCTACCTCCTCCTCCTCTCCCTCCTCCTCCTTCTCCTCCTCCTCCTCTTTTCTCTCTCTCTCACTGTCTACTTGTTTTACTTTTCTTCCTCTTTATTTATTTCGACACAATTACTCTCTCCTCCCAAATATTTTTTTGAGCTCCACCCCTTTTTGTCTTCGTTCTCAGGATTCTGTTTTTTTTTTTTTAATTTCTTCGCTTTTATCTTTTTCTTCACCTTTATCGCCTTCTAAATTTTATCTGCCGACATTCTCCATTTAATTTTGACAATATCTAGTATATCGCAATAATAATTAATTTCATGATATTTACTCCTCTTTTACTTTCCTTTATCTTTTTTCCTTGTTTTTGCCGCACACTCCTCCTCCTCCTCCCCCGCCATCAACACGTCCTCCTCTTCATTTTCTTCCTCCTCCTCCTTCTCCTCCTATCGTGAGTAGCCAGCTGTCAATACCTCCTCCTCGTTCGCCTTCTCCTCCTCCTCATTTTCTCCTCCTCCTCCTCCCCTTTCTTCTATCTCCCTTCAAGCGCATCGGGCAAAAAAGGAAAAAAAAAAAAAGGAAAAAAAAGGACTACTGCTGCCTCTATTTCCGCCGAGGAGAAAACCCAGAACAGGTCGGCTCCAAGTTACACTCCATTTTCTTCCCGTTTTCATTAGTACTAGGTGGGTGACTATTTTTTTATTTCGTCACTGGTGGTGTGGGAAAAGTCAAATATGTTAATGTTTGTTTAGCTTTTTGTGGAGAGGAGGGAAGGTGGGGGGTGTTGGGGGGTGTGTGGGGGAAGGGGTTGTGTGTGGGGCAGGGTAAAGTGTATGGGGTGAAGGGGGTTGTGTGTGGGGGAAGGGGGTTGTGTGTGGGGAGGCAGGGTAAAGTGTGTGGGGGAAGGGGGTTGTGTGTGGGGAGGCAGGGTAAAGTGTGTGGGGGGAAGGGGGTTGTGTGTGGGGAGGCAGGGTAAAGTGTGTGGGGGGAAGGGGGTTGTGTGTGGGGAGGCAGGGTAAAGTGTGTGGGGGAAGGGGGTTGTGTGTGGGAAGCCAGGGGTTGTGGTGTGGGTGTCAGGGTAAAGTGTATGGGGGGAAGGGGGTTGTGTGTGGGGGGAGGAGGGGGTTGTGTGTGTGTGTGTGTGTGTGTGTGTGTGTGTGTGTGTGTGTGTGTGTGTGTGTGTGTGTGTGTGTGTGTGTGTGTGTGTGTGTGTGTGTGTTATAATCCCCTACCATTTTTATATTCACAAAACAATGGTATTTTTTATTATGGTTATTAATATCATCACTATCACTACTACTATTACTACCACTACCACTACTACTAATACTAATACCACCACCACTCTATCATTACTCGTATTATTATGAAGCGATAATCACCTAAGACACTTTTATCAGTACTATTAAGCTTCCACACATTCATCTCGTTAATGGATTTTTCTGATAATACACACTTCATTTCCCCCCCCCTCCCCGCACGCCCCCCCAACACGATTTTCATTAACGGTATTACGTCAAAAATATTATGATGATATGATTTTGTAATAGATATTGCCACGTGGATATATATATATATATATATATATATATATATATATATATATATATATATATATATATATATATATATATAGATATATATATATATATATATATATATATACACTAGCACGAACACCGTCATTATCACCATGCTACAAGGCCTGCTATCATCACTATCACCACCAGGAAGTCGTAAATTATAATCAACATTACATAAGTCTGAACAAAACAAATCCAACATTTTCCCGCCTAAACTGCCTCACTCGGGACTTCGTGTTGAGCGGCCAACAACAGATTTCTCCCTATGTTTTGTCTCGTTACCGGGTTTTCCTCTCCCTCTGTTGTGAATTAAGAGATATTGAAGACCCTGCTCGTGGACCAAAGGACAGTGAAATCACGGCAAACAAGGTAAGAATGTGGGTTGTGGGATTGTGGGTGTACCTACATTTGACTCGCCTTGAATGCAGTGATGTTAGGGAAACAGCTGGGTTTTATTTTACAGTATGACAATGCACAAGACTGTAGTTACATCACGTACGTACTACTGTACGTGTAGTACCTATATATAGCAGGGTACAGTTCCAGTTTAACTACTTATTCACTTTTACATTGGAGACCTACCTCAAAGGGTAAGACTCCTTATGCTGACCATTTTGAACCGCATATATGTGTCGCTATAGCAACGCCGCCAGCGATTTTTTAATATTTAACTTTTTATTTGTGAATGCTATCATGGGCGCCCCCCTTGTACCCCCTCAGGATAACCTAGCCTAACCTGACCCCAAATTGGTCAGTTGGAAATAATTTCTTGGATGTATCCCAAATTAACTGCTGTGCTTTAGTCTAGCTGTGCAAGTTGCCTGAATGTCTTAAAAACGAGACGAAACCTAATGTAACCGAAACTAACCTGGGTATTTATCCCACTGAGGTCCACCCTGTTGCGTATTGATTTTCTTATCATCTTTATAATCCTCTCATTGAATAGAACAATTTCTTCTAAGTAATCATCCGTCGCAAACTAGTAATAAGCGAGATACGATTTTTTTTAAATATTTATAGTTAAGCGTGTGAGAAGATGCGCCATTACGGCTGTCTAGGAGTCTCTTGGCTGCTGTGTCCCTTCCTCACATGACACAGGGCCTGCGCGAACTCTTGCAGGAAATTCCTAGATTCCTTCAGCCAATCACCGCCCCTTTTTATTTCTATCAGCTAGTGACATCGTGTCTAGCATCTTCATTCCCTCCCGCTTCATTTTCAAATTCAGTTCCGCTATACGGCTTCCTTGTGTGCCAAATGTCCTAGCTCCGCCTCGTATCTCCAGTGATGAGGACTATGATTCAGACGAATGAGGTGAGCCAGGTTAGGATACAAAGCGTTAAGTTATGTTACGTTACGTTAGTCAAGGTTCAGTTAGGTTATGTTGTTAGGTTTAGTTAGGTTAGGTTGTGTTTGGTGTTCGTTTATTAGTTTCTCATTCAAGAAATTCAGGATGCAATGGTTATTAATGTTTACATGTGATTGCAATATTAATTTCTGCCGAGAATCATTGGTTTCCATTCCCTCACCTCCGGAGGTAATAGCAATAAAACTAATGATTTCTGACAAAAATCAATATTGGAATCACATGTAAAACCCTAATAACCATTGCATTCTGAAATTCTTTAGTGAAAAAGACAGGGTGGACCTCAGTGGGATAATTACCCTAACCTGACCTAACATAATGTTATGCCGGACGTGTTACTTGGGTTCCGTGTCGCCGTCAGGAGACTCCGTGGGAGGGAGATATGTAAACACTTTGCACAGTTTCTGTAGTTTAATATTCTTCTTTAGTAGTACACTTCACTCTGACTCTTCACTTACCACTAGCTTACTATGACTGGGACTGACTCTCTCTCGCCCTCTTCTCCTATATATATCCAGAACAGTACAGTCTAGAATATTACAGTATATTTCAGATCATACAAGAACATGTAGCAAAAATATATGCGAGTTGGCAACACTTCCCGCCTGGCGCCGGGCCGCGCCCCGTGGGGCGCGGACGGCTCGCCTTCCTCCCCGCCCCTTTGCTCGTTTCTCCGGGAGCCTTCTAGAGGCCTATGGTCGCCGGGGGAAGCTTCCAGCACAACACTATCCCCCCCTCTTAATTGTGATCGTCCCGATCACACACTTAACTATGTACAAACATAAGAGAATTAATCAAAAACATAATAATCGTCGTATCGCTGTGGACGCCTGCGTTGTCTCTGTCTTCTGTTCGTTGCCTCCTGCGCGTCTGTCTCTTGGTGCGCCTCGTCGTCGTCCGCTTCTTGGGGTGTCCCTGGAACATCTGCCGAAGCCGGGAGGTTATCTCCCTCGGCTGAAAGGGCCAGGAGGCCTACGTCGTCGTCGACCTCCTCTCGGTCCTGGACGTCCCTTGCGTTTTCGTCGGCTGGTGGGTGTCTGTAGTTGTTCCAGGTGTAGTTTCCCGGACCGTGGTACCTCCATAGGCGGTTGACGTGGACAACTTTCGGCTTGGTCTTTTCCGTTCTCCGGATTCGGTAAGTCACGTCGGAGAGGCGTTCTAGCACAGTGTAAGGGCCTTCCCAGGGGCTCTGTAACTTCGGAGACTGTCCTTTCTTCCTCTGCGGGTTGTAAAGCCAGACTCGGTCTCCTTCCTTGAAGTCAACGTGGCTTGCCCTCATATTGTAACCGCGCTTCATGGCCTCCCGGAGAACTTCAAGGCACCACGGACTTGATGGTGCACCTCTTCCAGCCGTTCCTCTAGTTGACGGGCAAAACTGAGGCGTCCCTTGGAAGGCTTTCCCCAGGAGGCCTTCCTGTCAGTAGGTCCACCGGCAATCGCAGCTCACGTCCAAACATCAGCTTTGCCGGTGAATACCCCGTAGTCTCGTGGGCGGCAGACCTGTAGGCCATGAGAAGCGCAGGCAGCTTCTGATCCCATGAAGACTGATCATTGTTGCACTGCTTGGCCAACTCCTGGCCCAACGTCCAATTAAACCTCTCCACCATTCCATCTGACTGTGGGTGCAGACGGGTGGTCCGGGTCTTCTTGATACCCAGAAGCTTGCAGCACTCAGCAAGGACTGTTGACTCAAAATTCCTCCTGGTCGGAATGGAGCTCGTTAGGCACACCGAAGCGACAGAAGAACTCCTCCACCAAAACCTTGGCGATGGTAGTGGCTTCCTGGTCAGGGATGGCGTAGGCTTCCGGCCACTTGGTGAAGTAATCCATTGTGACACAGATGTACCTATTTCCGTTCGTCGTCAGAGGCAAGGGTCCTGCTATATCCACTGCCACCCGTTCCATGGGGGCTCCAACCTGGTATAGTTGCAGTGGGGCACGGTGACGCTTCTTGGGGCCCTTCTTTGCACAGCACACCTCACACGCGTGACACCATTCTTCCACGTCCTTCCTCATGCCAACCCAGTAGAACCTTTGGCGCAGGCGACTCAGTGTCTTCTTTACCCCAAGGTGTCCGCTGGTGATGTTGTCGTGCATTTCTTTCAAGACGCCTTCCCGGGACTTCACAGGTAACACCGTGGACCAGTAGTGGTCAAGACCATCATGAGAGACCCAGCGTCGCTGCAACACCCCGTCGTCTATCCGAAGAGTGTCCCACTGAGACCAGAAATTCTGGGTGGTATGGCTTTCTCGAGATTACTTCCCACCCAGGTCGCGTTGACGACTGACTCAGCCACTCCATAATTGGTCTCAGATCTCGGTCCTCCCGCTGCAGTTTTCCCAAGTCTTCCCATGGCACCTCCGCTGTCTGTTCCACTGTAGTGCGGCGGCACATATTCTGGACGCTTTCCCTCTGGAGGCAATGTTGACACTCCGGTAGGCATGGGCGCCGGCTCAAGCTGTCCGCGTTACCGTGTGTTAGTCCAGATCGGTGCACAATAGTGTAGTGATGCTGCTCTAGTTTACCTATCCAGCGAGCAAGCTGGCCCTCAGGGTTTTTCAGTGACTTCAGCCACCGCAATGCAGCGTGATCCGTGCGGATGGTGAAAGTTGCACCGTACAGGTAAGCATGGAAAAGTCAAGGCTCTTGACTACTGCCAGGAGTTCTTTCCGGGTCACGCAATAGTTTTTCTCGGCTGGGGTGAGCTTCTTGCTGAAGTAGGCCACAACCCGTTCCATGTCGGCACATGCCTGGGACAGCACTCCACCAATCCACTCATCACTGGCATCACAATCCAGTATAAAAGGCTTAGAGGGGTCTGGGTAGGTGAGTACGGGCGAGCTGATGAGGGCCTCCTTGAGCTTCTCAAAGGCAACCTGAGTTTCCGCTGTCCACTCAAACTTGCGCCCCTTCTTCGTCAGGAGGTGCAGTGGTGCAGCAATCGTAGCGAAGCCTTTCACAAACCTGCGGTAGTATGAGCACAACCCGAGGAAGCTCCGCAGCTCCTTCACGTTGGTGGGTGTCGGCCAGTCCCTACCGCAGCCACCTTCTCAGGATCAGTGCGTACTCCAGCCTCGCTCACGATGTGTCCCAAGTATTGGACCTCCTTTTGGAACAGACAGCATTTCTTCGGGCTGAGCTTAAGGTGTGCAGCTCTAAACCGGGCGAAAACCTCTGATAGCCTTTCCATCTCCTGCTCGAAGGTCTGGCCAAAGACAATCACGTCGTCGAGGAAGATGAGTGCCGTCTTCCAGTGAAGTCCCTCCAGCACCCTCCATCAGCCGCTCAAACGTGGCCGGCGCGTTGCACAGGCCAAAGGGCATGACCTTAAACTGCCACAGGCCTTGACCGTAGGAGAAGGCTGTTTTCTTTGTCCTGTTCCGCCATTTTGACTTGGTGATACCCAGACTTCATATCCAGTGTTGAAAACCACTTGAGCCCACCAAGGCGTCGAGCGTGTCGTCGATCCGTGGGAGTGGGTATGAATCCTTGATGGTGAGATCGTTGAGGGCTCGGTAGTCCACGCAGCACCTGAGGGAACCGTCCTTTTTCCTGACGAGCACTACAGCAGACGCCCACGGGCTGCTGGACCGCTCGATTAACCCTTGTTGCCGGAGATCATCCATTACCTCATCCATCTCCTTGCGACGGGCTGGTGCCATCCTTCGAGGAGCTTGCTTCACTGGGCGGTGGCTACCTGTGTCGATGTGGTGCTCTACCAGGTCCGTACACCCCAAGTCCAGGTCTCCTGTGGAAAACACATCTGCATTTCTCACGAGAAGCTCCTGAGCTGTTCCACTTGGGGTTCCTCTAGACACTTGGAGCTCCTGTCAAACAGGTCGCACAGGTAGTCAGGCAGCTCCTCCTGGGGCTTCGTCAGGGTTCTCCTGCAGACACAGGTTCTTGGTTTCTGGTCGATCTCTTGGCACAACCCCACCATGGTCCCTTGTTTTATTTTCTTTGGGCTGAAGGAGACATTGGCCACGACGACAGGCACTTCCGCTGCAGCAGGGTCTACCAAAGTACTGCCTACAATCACCCAGTTTTCTACCGGGCATCGACTTCCACTATCTAGCACACCCATGCTAGCCGGGGGTGCAGCCTTAATTTGACAGGGTAAGAGCATCTCCGTCCTCGGAGTATTACTGGTGGTGCGCTTGACCGTCACTGGCAGGTCTTCCTTGTTCACAGTCGTCAGTGGCACCTCCTTCCTCTTACAGTCAGCTGCTTAGCGCGGAAGTCCAGCTCGCACCTGTGGGAGACAAGATAATCCATACCTAGGATGCAGGGGTCATCCATGTCGGCCACGTACACAGAGAGGAACTCTTCCTTTCCTCCGAGCTCAAACTTCACGTCCACTGGGCCTCTGAGCTCTGCGTAGTGTCCTGTGACTCCGCACAGTCGATGCGGCGTCTTAGGAAGCCGACGATGACTCACCACGTCAGGCCGCACCAATGTGCGTTCCGAGCCTGTGTCGACGACCACAGGCCACAACACTCCGTCAACCTTGCCCTCCACTTGGCAGCTTGTCATGGTGGTTCTCCTGCACACTGATATCTTCGGGCATGTACAGGACAGACTGGTCGTTGCCCCGTGAACCAGTCCTTCTTAGTTTCCTGAGTGGTGGTCCCTCGTTGGGGCACATTTTTCCGACACTCATTCTTCCAGTGCCCCTTTTCTCCACAGGTCCAGCACTTGGGTCCTTCCCTGGGCTTCTTCTTAGCGGCACCTTCATATTCCTTCTTCCTCTTATAGCATCTGTTTTCCTTGTGCCCAACCTTCTCGCAGTACCAGCACTTTCCTTGAACCTGTCTGTGTCGCTGACAGCGCCCTTTCGTGCCCTAAAGCCAGAAGTCGAGTCGTCCCTGAAGCTTGACAAGCTAGACCTAACAAAGGACTCAAACTCCATGGCACGTGCCAGAGCTTCCTGCATTGATGTTGGCTTAGCTTGGTTCACTTGTATCTTCAGCTGAGGGCTGTCCAGGGCATCGATGAATTGATCACGCAGCAAAACCGTCAGCAGGTCAGGGTGGCACCTGGGTATGCCTTGTGCGCCATGCTCAAGGTCCTGAGCGAGTTCCTGAAGAGTCTCGCCGCGCCTCGTGTTGCGGGTTCTGAAACTAACCCTGAAGAGCTTGTTCTGGTGCTTGGTCCCATATCGTTGCTCCAGCGCCTGTGCCAGCCCGCTGTAGCTGCCCTTTGTCGCATTGTCGAGCTGAGCAAGGACCTCCAGCGCCGCCCCTTTCAGGCTAGTGGCCAGCTGTACCGCGCACTCTTGGTCATCCCATCCGTTCCGAGCTGCCAACAGCTCAAACTGAGCGCGGTAAGCCTCCCAGGAGACCTTGCCATCAAACTCCTGAGGCTTCTTTCTAACAGGCGAACCCAGCAGACCCATGGGGCTGGCGGAACTTCTTGCGGGATAAACTCAGGCGAAACAGGGCTCAAACTACCCCGGACTTGCGTAGGAGAAGCATCTTGGGTACAACTAGCCCCTGCAGGCACTGGCTGTCCGTTTCCAGCCAAGCAGTCTTCAAGGGCCTTCACTCTGTCACTTACGTCACAAACTGCCTGTTCAGTACGGTTCACCTTTCCTTGCACTTCTAATATGTCTTTGTGTCGTCTCCGTACCACCTCCATCTCTTGTTGAAGATTTGTGTGTTCTTTCTCCACTTCTATCAGGCGTTGTCCCAAGTTCGTGGTTACATCAGTCATTTCTCTTCGCACTGACTCACTTCCATCTTGTACTGCTTTAAGCTGTAGCTGTAATCCTGTGAAGCGATCTTCTAGCTGTTCTTTGAGTTCTTGGAGTGTTCCTTCTTGTTGTTGCTGTGCTCTTTCTTGTTGTTCTTTGAGTTCTTGGTGTGCTCTTTCTTGTTGTTCTTTGAGTTCTTGGAGTGTTCCTTCTTGTTGTTGCTGTGCTCTTTCTTGTTGTTCTTTGAGTTCTTGGAGTGCTCTTTCTTGTTTCTCCCCCTGTAGTCTCAAGGCTTCCAAAAGTTCAGTCAACATGTCGTCCCTCTGGGCAGCTTGGGAACGAGTCTCCATGGCGAAAAACAAATGCCTACACTCCTGACACCAGTGTTATGCCGGACGTGTTACTTGGGTTCCGTGTCGCCGTCAGGAGACTCCGTGGGAGGGAGATATGTAAACACTTTGCACAGTTTCTGTAGTTTAATATTCTTCTTTAGTAGTACACTTCACTCTGACTCTTCACTTACCACTAGCTTACTATGACTGGGACTGACTCTCTCTCGCCCTCTTCTCCTATATATATCCAGAACAGTACAGTCTAGAATATTACAGTATATTTCAGATCATACAAGAACATGTAGCAAAAATATATGCGAGTTGGCAACACTTCCCGCCTGGCGCCTGGCCGCGCCCCGTGGGGCGCGGACGGCTCGCCTTCCTCCCCGCCCCTTTGCTCGTTTCTCCGGGAGCCTTCTAGAGGCCTATGGTCGCCGGGGGAAGCTTCCAGCACAACAATAACCTAACTGGGGGATACCAAGAAGCTATTTCCGACTGGTAAATGCAACTGATAATGAGATTTAAATGATCAGAATGTTTAAATCCATTGGTAATGTATTGTTATAAACTGCCATTAATAATACCTTTTTTCATAGTCTCCATGTCTGATGTTTGTCTTGATGACGCTAAAGTTCTCTAAGAAACAATGGGTAAAACATAAGGTACTATAGGTTCCCGCCGGAGGTCAATTATATGGGAGACTGAACATATTCTATTGCAATAAGCATGAAATTGATATTTCCAGAATGTGGAAAAGAGCAGTGTGGCTGGAGGGCAGAAAAGAAGAGGAGTGTGTGGTACCATCTACCTGGATAGTTGAAGGCAGACAGATTTTATATTGGCCATCATAAGTTGATGCTCACAATGCCTTAACTAGTCGAGAAGACCCAGACCCCAAATCATGGAGAAAATTTCCATTGATAAAAGTAAAAATAGCTTCTGGTAAGTAATGCATATTGTATTGACCACAACTGTAAAGCATTGGTAACTGTACTTCATCGGTTCCTTAGCCAAAATTTTATATGAAGTACTACAGTACGCCATCAGTAACGAAGAGGTTAAGGCAGATCGAAAAGATCCTCCCTTATCTGGAAACTCTGCATATCCAATCCAACAAATCTCTGGCCCCATTAATCCAAATACAGGAGGGATTAATGTAATCACTTTCAGTTGTCTTAATTTCTTCCCTCCGTACATTATATGATCTGTCATTTTTCGCAATAGGGTTAATATACCTGAGGAGTAACACTTTTAAGGGTTTGGAAGTTTAAAAAGTTATTGAGTCATGTTTGCAGTGAAAACCTGAAATAGACAAGCATTTAAATGGGTTTCAGACAGTTACGAGGAATGTGAGCAGTACCAGCTGACATCAGCAGTAGACGGTGACAGAAGCAGCAGTGACCTGGATGGGGAAGACGGTTTGACCTTGCGTGATAGGAAGAAACGTATGAAGAAAGCTCTGCCAAAGGACTTTGTTAGTAGTCAGGATTTGGATTGTCCACGTAAGTCTGAATTCAGTTACTGACATTTGCAAGCATGCATAAGGTTTTTCTAGAAAAAAATATGTACCTACATACATACACTATCTTCTACTCATGCTCATCCCTATACTGTCCAAACCCCTTATGCAAGAGTTAACCAGCATTTTCACTCTTTCATCCCTCACGCTGGTAAACTCTGGAACAATCTTCCTTCATCTGTATTTCCTCCTGCCTACGACTTGAACTCTTTCAAGAGGAGGGTATCAGGACATCTCTCCTCCCGAATTTGGCCTTGCTTTTGGACACCTCTTTTGTTTCTTTTTTAGAAGGAGCGAGTAGCGGGCTTTTGTTTTTTTAGTGTTTTCTTTTTTGTGTGCCCTTGAGCTACCTCCTTTGTTGTAAAAAAAAAAAAATAATATATATATATATATATATATATATATATATATATATATATATATATATATATATATATATATATATATATATATATATATATATATATATATATATATATATATATATATATATATATATATATATATATATATATATATATATATATATATATATATATATATATATATATATATATATATATATATATCAAGGGTGTTCCCCCAGAAAGGGGGTAGCCAAGACAAGACATACGACTTCACATTCACACTCATTCACACCTCTAATCTTCATTCTCATGCACTCAAAACTGTTCTCCATTCGCTTCTGTAACGCACAATCACTCTACTGCTATGCTCTAGTGTCAGTCCCCTTCCCTTAACTGCCTCCTTCACACTATCAATCCATCCCTTTCGCGGCCGCCCTCTCAGATTCCTACCCCTCCCGTTTGAACGTACTATCTTCTTCACCAACCTGTCATCCTCCATTCTTTCAATATGACCAAACCATCTCAGCACACATTGCTTTGCTCTTCCTGCCAAATCTCTCACAACACCTGTTCTCCTTTTCACTTCCTCATTCCTGACTATCCATCCATTATATTATATATATATATATATATATATATATATATATATATATATATATATATATATATATATATATATATATATATATATATATATATATATATATATATATATATATATATATATATATTATGTATTATGTATATGTCAATGTGTATTTGCTTTATTATAGGTTTGCAGTAGATAAGCATATTTGAATTATTAGATATTACCATAGTAAATTTTGTTTTGTTAACAGCTATTATTTTTTCACAGACTTTGCCTCAGGGCCATCTTTACAAGTAACAGTTGCTCCCCCCCCACCACAAAAGGTTGTCCCATACAACCATCAACACAAAGGCTTGCCAAGTGCAGCAAGAAAAAAATCTGAAAAGACATAATTCTGACAGGTAAGATGTAGCTGTATTCTACAACTAATTTCTTAATGTGATCATGACCTGATGTACAGAAACGAATGCAGTCCAAATGCAGTAAAGGGTCATATTACTGTATTTCTTATATAGGATGAGGTCATCTATGATGTGATCTCAATCTGAGATGAATATAGTATGACAAAATGTAGCTGTGAATCTATCTATCTATATATTGAGGCTGTTTCCCCCGTAAAAGGAGTGACTCCACGCTCTCCAAAACCACAAATCTCCTGAACTGTGGCCCATCACCGGATGCAGTTTAATGTCCGACCAGGATAATTACTAATATTTCCTATTACATATATTTCACAGATGTGCAAGTAACCGGCAAAAGAAGAGTAGTTACCAACAGCAAGATGAAGGCAGTCAGCCTGATACCCTACATATAGCTAGCAGCAGTGGCAGTCAACACGGCAGATTGGACCTGCACGACAACCACAGCCTAAGGAACAGATCTGACCGACAGACGAGACATGACAGCAGTGACCAACAAAGCAGACATGACAGCAACGATTGACACAGCAGACATAACAGCAGCGATTACACAGCAGACATGACAGCAGCGATTACACAGCAGACATGACAGCAGTGACCGACACAGCAGACATGACAGCAGTGACCAACACAAAAGACATGACAGTCGTGGCCGACGCAGCAGACATGACAGCAGTGACCGACACAACAGACATGACAGTCATGACCGACACAACAGACATGACAGCAGTGACCGACAAGGGAGCGATTGGATTCAGAATCTGTCTAGTGAAGACCTTGATGATGTTCAACCCTTGAACCAAGGAGAAAACCGTCAGAGTGGATTTCCTATGGATTGGGCGAGTAAGTTGAAAAGTTTTTGTTCACTGAGTAGTACTCAAGTGTTTTAAACAATGAACAGTGTAGTGCTTTTAATTAGGTGTTCCAATTCTTCTTGTATGAATATATTGTAAATGTACTGAGTTATGTTGTCCTAACAGTTTTACGTCCTTTCTGGTTGCATTCATTGTGATAACAATTTTCGGTAACCTGACATTACAGTGAGTGTACCAAAGTCCTGCTGTCTTTCACTTAGTGGCACCACTCATCATCTACCTGCAGGTTCCAAAGATTACACAAGTGTCCTATACCATGTATTTACAGCATCATGCCTGATTGTAATTTACAATGCTATAATTTTCACAATGCATCCTGTAAATACTTTTTTTTTAAATGTCCAAAAGTATAAAAATTAATGGAGATGTAGCAACAATGTAACATGCCAGGGCTTTGTAAAGTATTACAATACTGAAAGTCTAAATATTATTGTTCAGCTTCTCTAGCCATTCCTTGTTCACAGGGCAAAGAGACTATCTTCAGATCACAGTCAAGCTTAACTTTAAAGGCATATGCAAACCCCCTCCCCACTTTATCTTGGACAGATGAGAAAAGCAAATTATAGACAGTGATGGATTTATAAAACATGATTGAGGATTATACTTAACCATGCTTAGGGATACTTTATTTCAGTTAACAAATCTGAAGGAATTTAACTGCATGTATGGAAATTTCCATGTAATTACTGCAAAAATCATTATCAATAGATTATTATTGGATTTGTGTTGCAATTTGTAAAGGAGTTATGATATTAAGTTAATAAATTATTAGCATTAATCTGTATAATATAGGTACTAGTTCATATAAATATTTGGTGGAGAGTGGATTGTTAATTTGTGTGGGTATGTGTAAGTAGGAAGATTCAATAAGTAAGAGTGTAGCTGTAAATAATTTCCACACCATAATTGATATGGTTCACTCACTCAGATTCACCACATTTGGATAACAATACCTGAGGAGGATTGAAATATTGCCTGTTCTAAAATGCCAAGTGTATGTTAAAACTTCTTTTCCTCACTATTTTTTCCAGAATTCCAAAGGTGAGTCATTCATTTGTTGCTGGATATGAGGACCTCTTTGCATACTCTTACTGGCTCTACACCAAGTGACAATGATATATCAGTTCAATAGCTGGACTCTTTGGAGGATGCAGAGGCATTTGAAAATGAATAGTGAACACCCTCTCTTCGCAAAGAAATGACAGAAAAATTTGTCCATATAGGTGGAATTTCAGTGAAGGATATGATATCAAAGGTATTGTGCAGCATTATGTCGAAGAAGCTGATGTGTAAGTACAACATGTATGGACAACGGGGCAAAGTAGCTTTTAAAAATACAAGATTGTGCAGTGTCATCACAGACTGTTATGAAGAAATTCAGAGATGTGAGTTTAAAAGAAATACAGAAGATGATTGCAACAAAATTGTGTAATGCCCCAAAAATGAAGTAAAGTGGAAACTAAATCATGTAGGGTAGTGGGCAAATAGTGATGCTGGGTCAGGGGATACCATAAAATCAGGTAACTTCAGACATTTTTTAGGGTTTTGGCCTATAAATTCTTGTAGAACTACACTATTTGAAACCTGTCCTTACTGTGAAAACTGTTCTGTGATCTGTCCAACAGTTTGGTTAGACTCAGGAAAACTGTTGATACCCACATTTTTATTCCAGGTACGGTGTGCAAAAAAATGTAGCAACAAGATATGTGTATTCTCAAAGCATGAACAGAAATTTGTATTAGTAATTAAGAGCCACTCCTGTAATATCAAGGCATACTGTGTAGAACATTCCTTGAGTTAGGGCTGAGGAGGTAAAACTAAAATCTGAAATCTGACTCCTTTATTTTGAAATAACTGCCACAAAATGGTTGTTGATAATGAAACTGGCTTTATAATGCTACCAAGAACTCGGCTGGAGTCGGAGTCATGGTAACTTTACTGACCCCTTCTGTGACAATATTCAATACTCATATTGTTTGTGTGGCTCAGTCACCCCTCACCATTATCCAGTATTCTGTAACCTACTGTTTACATTCTCGAAGAATCCGCTGTGTAACTGCTCGGAGACGGAATACAAAGCACAGGCCACGGGCGTGTATCATTGTCCTTATATAATGCACGCTACTACACATAACCATTACGCTTAAAACATGGTGGCAGCGGTAAAAAGTGACATAATACCTTCGGACACCTATAACAGCAGCGCAGTGGCGAAAGACGTGTTCCAAGCTCGTGAAATGTGTTGAAGAGAGTGACGCCCAACCCTGGTGATACGAGGAGCGGCGGTGCAAGAATCTGGTGAGCCAGCAATATCATTTCTCTGGAGGACACAGGGAGTGAAAGTGAAGATGGCTGTCTCTGCACTGAACGCCCCAGGCAAGATACACCTCGCAGGCAGCTCCAATCAAGCATGGAAGACCTTCAAACAGAAATTTGACCACTATGTGCCTGCTGCAGGGTTTAAGAAGAGATCCGATGAGGAAAAAGTGGCCTTACTTCTAAATGTAGGTGGGGATGAGCTGCTTGATATCTACAATTCTTTTGAGTTCCCTACACCAGATGCTAGTGGGAGTGACCCTGCTAAGACTTTAACCACTGTCCTTGCCAAGTTCGACGCCCACTTTGCTCCAAGGAAGACAACGCTGATTGACAGGTACAAATTCCACAAGTGTCTGCAGCTGAGTGGAGAAACTTTGGAAGCATTCATAACAAGGCTCAGAGTTTTGGCAAAAGACTGTGATTTCAAGATTGAAAAGGACGACCTACTGCGAGACCAGCTGGTGTTTGGCTGCCGAGACGATGCACTCCGGGAGAAGTTTTTCCGAGAAGAAGACCTAACCCTACAACAAGAAGAGAAGATCGCCGAAGCACATCAAGCATCACAGAAGCAGATGTCGATCTACAAGGATGGCGCGCAAGAGCCTGTTCACAGAGTCTCACACAAGCCAACCAACAAGCCCAATCAAGTGAAACAAGCTGCAAAGCCTGAGACTTCACCTACACCCAAGCAACTGAAACCCTGCAAATTCTGTGGCACCAAGCACGTCTGGAAGAAAGAAGAATGTCCAGCATACGGCCAGACATGCAGCAAGTGCAACCGGAAGAATCATCTGGCAACAAAATGCAGAGGAAAAACACAACAAACAAAGGGACCAGCAAGGAATTCCGTTCATGGTGTACAAGATGACGCTGACGATGACCCTGAGGTGCAGCACGTGATGAAGGTATCTGACCAACACAACAACAAGGTGATCATGGCATCTATGTTGGTATGTGACAAACAAGTTGCTTTCCAAGTTGATTGTGGTGCTAGTGTCAATACCATTCCTAGACATATGATCCCAAATATTCAGTTGCAACCCTGTAACACTGTTTTATATATGTATAACTCTACCAAACTACATCCATTGGGTAAATGTAGAATTGTCATTGTCAATTGTAGGACTAATACCAAACATTCAGTGGAGTTTGTGGTAGTAGAAGATGTTACACAAATTCTGGGTAAAAGAGCATCTGAGCAGATGAACTTGATTACAGTAAATTATGAGAACATCAGTATAGTAAGTGATTCCTTTGCTAATTACTATGATGTATTTGCATCAGACCTTGGCAAACTACCTGGTGTTGTGAAATTAACCTTGAGTTCTAATCCAAGTCCAGTGTCAGTACAGTCATGCAGAGTACCGATCAGCATTAAGCAGAGAGTCAACAATAAGCTAAGAGAACTTGAAAGAGCCAAAGTCATTGCCAAAGTTGATGAACCAACAGAGTGGGTAAGCCGCATGGTTGTTGGAAGTAAAAAATCTGGTGACATAAGGATTTGCATTGATCCACAAGCATTAAACAAAGACTTACAAAGGGAAATGCATCCTCTTCCAATAATTGATGATGTGCTGCCTAACCTGTCAAAGGCTAAAATATTCTCTAAATTTGATCTTAGGAACGGCTACTGGCATTGTGTTTTGGATGAACAATCCAGCTACTTGACAACATTCCAAACACCACTAGGGAGATATAGATGGTTGAGACTACCTTTTGGTTTAGCTGTCAGCAGTGAAATTTTTCAAAAAAGATGGAATACAGCATTAGAAGGTTTACAAGGAGTTGTGTGTGTAGCTGATGATATATTAGTTTATGGTTCTGGTGACACTGATGATGAAGCACATACTGATCATGATAACAATGTACGCAAGTTGCTAGAAAGATGTAGGAATCAGGGCATCAAGTTAAATACTTGCAAGACTGAACTGAGAAAGTCTGAGATATCTTTTTTAGGCCATAAGATTTCTAAAGATGGACTAAAGCCTGACCCAGATAAAATAGCTTCAATTGTCAGCATGAAAGCCCCACAAAATGTGGTGGAGGTACAGAGACTCACTGGTATGGTTAACTATTTAGCAAGGTTTCTACCCCAATTATCTGACATATTGGAACCCATTCGTCGTCTAACCAACAAAGACGTAGATTGGCAGTGGGGACCAGCTCAAGACACAGTCGGTGACTTCCGCCCCAGTTCTCACTTACTATGACCAGACTAGACCACTTGTTTTACAGTTCGATGCAAGTCAGACAGGTTTAGGTGCAGCATTGATGCAGGATGGTAAACCCATTTCCTATGCCAGCAGAGCTTTGACCCCTACAGAGACTAGATATGCCCAGATAGAAAAGGAAATGTTAGCAGTTGTTTTTGGACTTACCAAGTTTCACCAATATACTTTTGGGAGAATGACTAAAGTAGTGAGTGACCACAAACCTTTGCAGTCAATCATCCGGAAGCCTCTTGATCGAGCTCCAAAGCGTTTACAAGGAATGCAACTCAAAGCTTTTCAGTATAACTTTTAATTAGAATACCTGCCAGGCAAAGACATGCACATAGCAGATTTGCTGTCCAGGCAACATCTACCAAATAATGAAGGCGGTCAAATGTTTGAAAGCATTAACATGATATCCCTTTTGCCCATTAGACCTGAACGTCTAGAGAAAATAAAGCGAGCAACTGCGGATGATGAGACAATGAATTTGCTTTTACAGACAATAATCACAGGATGGCCTGAGGCAAAAGATGACATTGCAAATCAATTATTGCCATATTTCAACTCTAGAAGTGAGTTATCTGCACAAGATGGTCTCATATTCAAAGGAGAAAGGGTTGTCATTCCTCGTGCCCTGCGTGGCGAGATCAAGAAGGCAATACATTCCTCTCATACGGGAGTGGAAGCATGTCTAAGGCGAGCAAGAGAATGTGTTTACTGGCCAAGCATGAATGCTGAAATTAAAGAATATATATCCCAATGTGAAACATGTCTTAAATTCAGCAACAAACAGCAGAGAGAAACTCTAATGTCACATGAAGTAACTGACAGACCATGGGAGAGAGTAGGAGTGGACTTATTTGAGTTGGGTAATCAACATTTTCTTGTAACTGTGGACTACTTCAGTAATTTTTGGGAAATTGATGTGTTAACTTCTGTCAATACAATAGCAGCCATCAAGAAGTTAAAAGCTCATTTTGCTAGATATGGCATACCATCAGTTTTGGTTAGTGATAATGGACCACAATTCATTAGCAAAGAGTTCAGTGATTTTGCAGTCCAATATGATTTTGAACACAGGACATCAAGCCCCAAATATCCTCAGTCCAATGGAATGGCTGAATCTGCTGTAAAGACAGCCAAGAACTTGATTAAGAAAGCACTAGCAAGTAAAAGTGATCCTTATTTAGCCATTTTAGACTACAGAAATACCCCATCTCAAGATATGGAATTGAGTCCAGTACAGCGTAGTTTAGGTAGAAGGACGAGAACATTACTACCCACAACAGCTGAGCTCCTAAAACCAAGTGGAATTGATGTTTCATTGGAAAAGAAGAAGAAGACTGAAGAACCTGAAAAGTGCGTGGTACTATGACAAGGTAGCAAAAGATCTCACACCACTGAGTGAAGGTGATGCAGTTAGGATCCAACCAACCTCATTAGGAGACTCGGTGTGGAGACGAGGTACAGTTCACAAACGGTTAGATGAGAGATCATATGACATTGAGACTGACTTAGGAATTCTTAGACGCAACAGACAACATCTCAGAAAGACTAATGAACAGAATTTGAATGATGTCGTAGATGACAGCTCTGTGAATGTTAAGTCAGATCTACCGAGCACAGACACACTTGTTTCTGACTCCAGACAAAAACACACACATATGCCAAAAGGAGACATACAAGAAACAGGTCAAACAGGTCAAATCCCCGGAAACACCGCGAGAGCAACGCGAGGTGTTCTTCCATCTAAATTTAAGGATTTTATAGTCAGTAAGTGAACACTATATGTATCTCATGTATGTATTGCTCTAAGATACCTCATGTATTAGTTACCATACCTCATGCAATTTTGTATTTTAGTTGTTAAGGAATATACATCTCAAGTAACTGATACTTTATGTATTAAGGAATATACATGTACTAAATATTTGTTCAAACGTAAACAATGTATCACATATGAATTGCTTTCATTTTTTAAAAGAAAAGGGATGTGACAATATTCAATACTCATATTGTTTGTGTGGCTCAGTCACCCCTCACCATTATCCAGTTTTCTATAACCCGCTGTTTACATTCTCGAAGGATCCGCTGTGTAACGGCTCGGAGACGGAATACAAAGCACAGGCCACGGGCGTGTATCATTGTCCTTGTATAATGCACGCTACTATACATAACCATTACGCTTAAAACATGTACAGCTCTATAGGGAGAAAGCAGCCATCATCAAGGAAAATTTTTCCGACAATGGCTGCTCTGCTGAGGCGAAGGCTTGGGGCAGCATTGTCTCTCGCCTAGCGGCACTCCACCCTGGCTTCAGTAGGTGCATAAAGCAGTGCCAGAGACGCTGGCAAACTGTTATGCAGGAAGCAAAAGCTAAAATTAGTGCCTACCAAAAGGCCAGGAATGGAACAGGTAAGATTTTCTTGAAATAAATGGTATTCATGAAGTGCAAGGAATGGCTAACAAGCAAAGTGACAGTCCTGTAAATTTCAATGCTTATTAAGTGCTTGATGGAAATAACATTTGTAATGTATTGCCTTTTCTTTTCAATCAAGGGAATTCAATTGACTTAGCCTTGCACTCATGTACAAATATATATATATATATATATATATATATATATATATATATATATATATATATATATATATATATATATATATATATATATATATATATATATATATATATATATATATATATATATATATATATATATATATATATATATATATATATTCTTCTAGGTGGTGGCCTTCCGCCTAAACCCCTCGGGGAGTTAGAGGTCATCATCGCTGATGTGCTGGGAGAGGGGAACGTCTCAGTCAGTTTTGTTGACAGGACAGTGGTGGACCCTTTTCCACTTGACACTGAAGATGTTCCCGAAAATAGGTGGGTAAATAAAACTTTAGTCATGTATAAATATTTACAGAGCCCTTACATGCCAAAGTGCCGCCCCAGCAAAGTTCTCAGTGACTCCCCCCCTCCCCCCAATCACCACTTCCCACCTCCACCACGTACCTTTACTGCCTATGACCCTAATTTGGGTAATGGGATTATTGGATACCGGTATACATAATAAAAGATGTTTTTGCTGTCTGTGCCGTATAATTAAGTGAAATTTAAAAAATTTTTTTTTTCATAAATAATAGGAAAAAGCATTCATCAGACTGCAGTGTGGTTGTTATTGTTATTTTCTGAAAAATATTGATTTTAAAATAATTTTGTCAGCCTTGTGGGCGGCAGGTTCAGGCTAGAATTGCCACCCCTAAAAGTGCCACCCCTGGCTTCCCCCCCCCCATGTGAGGGCTCTGAATATTTACTAAACGTTATTTGTACAATCATTAGTAAAATTTATTATTTCCGTTCCTTGATGATCGTCGTATTTGTCTACTTTAGCTTGTTTGTATGATACACGGATTTGTTATAATTTAGGAATTCTGTACCAACTTTTTATTAAGGTTACAAGCAGACAATATGGATTAACCTAAAATGTCTTATAGGTGTCATTTATTTGTACTACATGTATTGCTTTATGAAGTGTGTCTCATATGTCTGACATTACTTCGTCATTACAAAAATAAGAATAAACATTCTTAAATCCAAATGTACAAAAATATTACTCTAACATGTACATGACATTTCCAAATGATTTATTAGTTGCGTTAGTTCATTTTACTGAGAAATGCCTTTGTCAGGTAGATTGTAGATTTAAAGTTCTCCAAAATAGGTATCACTGTTACTGTTGAAAATAATTTGCTTTCCTTTTAGAAAACTGCAGTACACAAGGATGAGGTATTGCTCTCCATCTCCTAAAGTCCACAGTTTTCTGCTTAAAGTATTATTATAGAATACTGTTACATATCATTATTATTATTATTTACCCAATACTATCATGCTGCTTTATGCAGTCCATATTAGGGCAATCATGGAATCAAACAGTGAGGAACAATGTGTACAGAAATTTATTCAATTGCTATTGAGAGCTGACTTGATAATGTGTTGAGACATCCTTTCTAGTAATAATAAAAATAAAACGGTCTATTAAGTGATTGCAGCTGTAAAGCTGAAAATATACACGTTTAAAATACAAATTTTGAAACATATTTGAAAAAAATGGGAAATTACAATATGAAAGGGGTATAGGAGGTCAAAAAAGGGTCAGGTCGCCGCTGATGGCAGAGGTGCAGGTAGAGGCGGCTGAACAGAGTTCTCCCAGCAGCATGATGGTCGGGCTGGTGTACCTCGGGGCACCTGGTACGTCGGCTGGATAGTAAGGCCGCGTCGATGTCACACTGACCATTTCTAAATTTCAGTGTCTTCACGGCACCACAAACGCATAGCACTCACTGTCTGTCACCATGATTAAGCTTGATGTCACAATAGTTTCTTACGATGTTGGGTTTTTGATGAAAAGGGAGAGGGGAATGGAGGGGCAGGGGAGAGGCCAACAGGCTGGCCCCGGGCTACTCCATTCGGAGCGCCGTGACCCACGTCTGACCTCGGTCAGGTCTGCTTACTCGTGAACAATGCTAGTTGTCCTTAACGACGTAGGCATTACGTACTGAACAGCAGAACACCAAAGAAATGACCTCTGGAACACACACTCCTTCCTGCAAAAGTTTTTCAACATAAACTGTATTGTTTCCATAAATGGGATGTAAGTCAAATAACACAAAAAATTATGAGTGCAGGTACTGATGGATGTATTTTTGCCAGGAGTCTTCAGGTGGATGTCACACCACCTGTCCCTCCCCAACCCAGCACAGACACACCTCAAACCCCCACCACACCACCACCAGTAGTTCCTGCCGCTGCAGCTTCCTCCAGTACACCAGTTGGGACCTGCACCATGTTGGTGGATGAGGAGGAGCTGCAGTTCATCCACCTGAAGAGGGAACTTGATCTGCAGGCTTCAGAGTTACAACTGGAAATAAAACAGGCAGAATTAAAAAAAATTAAACAACTGAAAATTTAAAAGTACAAAAAACCCTACTCGAACTGCAAGTAAAAAAAACTAATGTAACACGCAAATACACTCCACCGTGCCGCTACCACCCCACACACTCCACCCTGTCTCTCCTCTCTTTTGCAAAATCCATCCTGTTTCTACTCTCACACACTCCATCCAGCCTCTTCTCTCCTTCACACACTCCACCATGCCTCTACTTTCCTTCACACACTCCACCCTGCCTCTACTTTCCTTCACACTCTACTGCCTGCCTCTACTATCCTTCACACACTCCACCCCACCTCTTCTCTCCTTCACACACTCCACCCTGCCTCTACTCTCCTTCACAGACCTCACCCTGCCTCTTCTCTCCAACACATTCCACCCTGTCTACCCCGCCGGTACTCTCTTCTACATTAGCTTTCCTGTAATATATTTTTCCTTAGGATCTCCATTATGTAGTTTTCCTACATAGTTATTTATTAAAAGGAATTTATTTATTTATTTATTGTTAAAAGGAAATCATTTATTGCTTCATATAAAAAAAAGTAAAGGCAATCATGAGTATATTGGCTGTTTTAAACCATACATACTGGTGAAAATTTCTTACCAAATAATGTAATAAATTTATTTGAATACTGAGTATAGCTTCTGCATATATTAGTGATACGAATGTGGATTTGTAATATATATATATATATATATATATATATATATATATATATATATATATATATATATATATATATATATATATATATATATATATATATATATATATATATATATATATATATATATATATATATATATATATATATATATATATATATATATATATATATATATATATATATATATATATATATATATATCCACACACAATTGTATTACAAACACACATACTTGGAAGTAGGTGTGGAATTAACCTGTTGATGGGTCGGGAAGCCTCACACAGCTGCACGAGGCTGAAGTTGGGGTCTGTCACTGCAACAAAAATTGAAACATTGCAACGGTAAGATTCTTTAAATGAAAATTTAAAGTTAAATACTGAGCAGCATGGAAAGATACAGGCAGATACACAAAACATTTAATTTTGATATTTGTAACTTACATGAAGTGAAGTTGACAAACTCATCCCTGTAGCGCAGACCTTCCCGAACTCGTCCAGGTACAGGTGGTAGCGGGACAGGTGAGTACTCATGAAGAAGTGCACCATCACCCTCGTCCTCTCCTTCCTCGGGTACAGGGAGGCGTCTGTCTTTGCAGATGTTGTGCAAAAATAGCACACACCTACAGATAGAGTTAATATTAACAAGTAATAAAAATTATTGTTGTGTAGTGGACGATACAGTATTGAGATGTGATCATCACTTGATTGTCTACATACCTGTGTTATTCTACACACATATGCAGGAGGGCTGACTCTGATTTCACCATGGAGCACATGAAATCTCCACTTCCACTGGCCAATCCCCCTCTCCACTGTGCTCCTTGTCCTTTTGTGTGCTCTGAAATTTTTAGTTAATGACAATGTAGTGATACTGAAAAAATTGCTTTTGCAACTGAACTTAAAAACAACTTTCGGATAATTTTAAGAATAGCAGCTCCTAGCGGGTGCGCATAAAGGGCACGGTATGGTGGTAATTACAACATTACTAGCACATACGACGGGATTTTGACAAGTGGTCAGCCGTGTTTGTCACAAGGGGTGTATTTCTCCGCGCGGGCCTCACGATTTTTTCCAATTCGATGGGCGATGAGACTGGCTTGCAGGAGGCTGGTGGAATCCATATGTTTGTTTGTGTGTGTGCAGGTACTGTGACGTACTGTCACGTACGAATTCTGCAGCTTTTCACACTTGTAGGGTTAGGAAGGGGAGGACAAGGGAAGAACGAATTATACACGAAAAAATGTGTATGTAATTTATTACGCGTCTTTCTGCCTTCAGACAAGGCATGACACTCTTGCCCCAATTTATTACATTGAAAATGAAGTTGAAATCTAAGCCATAACATAATCTGCTTGGGTTCTCATTGAAGAGCATTGCCCCAAATTTAGGGATTTTTTTCACGTTTAGGGATATTCGGGTTTCCTCACCTGCAGCTTGGATACCTTAAATTCCTCACCTCCGTCACTTCTGTCTGTGTCATGGCATTGGAAAGGTGTACCGACTGCGATTTTGGCCTCATTGACTTCTGCTTGCGGTACTCCGGGAAAGCAAGAGACTTGCTTGACTTGTGTGTTCGCCACAAACAATATCGAGCGGTTGTGGAGGGAAGCAAGAGAAAAGTGCCCTCTTTGGCAGGAGGAAGAAGCACTTTGTGGGGTACCTTGCAAGGTGCATGTTTCTTATGGCCATTAATGACCCTAACAAACGCTTGCATGTCTTCCTTCAAGAGGCAGCTGCACTATATAACCCCTGTAACCGCCCACAGGAGACGCATGCCGCATCTACTTCCTCTTAATTTTGTAAGTATTTCTGAGGCCATTCTATATTTTTTGTTGTTAGGTTGTAAAGTTCGGTTGGGGTAATTTAAGAACGGGGGTCCAGAGGAGTCGAGAGGGGGTAGTTAGCTGTTAGGTCGTAAGGTTCGGTTGGGGTAGTTTAAATATATTCGACATGCAGTGTGGCCCATCAAAATATTATGCGACGCGGGACAGATTGGGAGGGGGGTCACTAAGCTTGCCATCCAATGACACGCCCGACACTTGTCAACAGACCGGCTGCGGCGGCTGCCAAGTTATATTGGAATAGATTACAAGAGCAAGCGTTAGGGACTTTAATTACTTTCGACAAGGGAATTTTTCTGGGGAAATTGTGGGGGCCAAATTTTCAGTGATTTGGGCTTCCCCCCCCTAAACTCAGCTTCCCCACAGGTCACCTGGCTTGTCTTGGGGTTTGGGGGCTGGGGTGGTGGAGGGAATGGAGCCGCTATTCTTAAGATTTATCAAACTTTCCTTTAAGAAAGTCATGTTTCACACTAAGTTCATTAACCCTACCTATATTACATTTTCCCCCTCATAGACTAGTATGTACTAGCAATACTGAAATTACAAAAAGATCAAGCCTAACTGTAACAACCTAAAATGGCAGCAACCTTTTCTAGACAATGCCTTGTCAAGTTTCAAATTAGCAATGCAACGTCATGGGACAACAATATTGTTTCTGTAAGATTTATAATCCTGCAGTTAAGGGTTGTTATGCTAGATTTTTCTAGTGAACATACAAGGGGTTTTAAGGAGAAGTAAAACACAGCCATGATTGGAAAAAGGATGAATGTATAAGAGCACTGTTAGCTAATCATAATATTGTTACCCAACTTAGCTAATTTTCCTACATTAGTGTAGTTTGCATGGCCTAAGCCTGAAATGATAAGCAATGATGAAAGATATTACGGCAATCCTATCACAAAGTGTTCCCTATTGTCTCAGCTCCTCTACATGCGCTGGGCTATGTTGCCAGTAATGCATTTTCTGCTGGTGTTACCACAATATATATATAATGGGTTCAGTGCTCTCACTTTCAAGGTAATTACCTTGAATTGGGTAGTCGAGGGTCTTTCAAGGTAATTTTCAAGGTACAAGTATTTTCAAGGTAATTTCAAGGTAATATGAAGAAAAGTGCAAGGTAATTCAGGCAAATTTTGGGTACATATATAGATTATATATATATATATGTATATATATATATATATATATATATATACATATATATATATATAATCTATATAAATAAATATATATATATATATATATATATATATATATATATATATATATATATATATATATATATATATATATATATATATATATATATAAAAACTCAAAAAGGACCGTGTGAAATTTGCCGAAATTTGTATTTTTAATGGCTGGTAGCAAAACGATATTGGTAATACTGTTTCTGGGCAAATTGGTATAGTTGGCACCACTGACGTAGCTGGCGGCACGGCCCGGGCCAAGGAGACTATAGAACAGGAGAGGGGGCCTCTATGGGAGACCGTGGGCGGGTGTTGGTGTATGTCGGTTGCAACAGATGGCGCAGGAGCAGCTTTGTTTACATTCAGGAGCCTCCCCCCCTCCAGACCAACCCCCAACCCCCAGAACCAATCAGCAGTGTTGCTACATGGGATCAAGCAGCAAATGTTGCTATTTTTTTTCTTCAGTCTGGTTATTTCCCATTTTAAATAAAAAAATAAAGGTAGATAAATATTAAAATGAACAGTAGGAACTATATATACTGTATATATTTACTAGGTAGATATAGCCTGACTGCATGTCATGAGTAATGCTATTATTGTTATGTTATTATACCACAATTATATTACTTTCTCTGCATGTGTGGTTAGATGTGTTTTATGTGTTAAACTTTAACCTTTCTGTATATATACTGGAATGAACCAAGGAATTGTAGCCCTACTGCCGTTCTTTTAAACTATGTGATCATGTTTTTTCTTCCAAACTCATTGTTTTAGCACGCACGCTGACTTCCATCCGTAATGATGATATATATACACTGAGTCATTGGTTTGTAGGGGGAAAGAGTGGGTGAATATAATTGTCTTGGTTTAACTTATACTGTTTATTATACCGCTATTCGCAGCAATATCTTTCTCTGCTCCGATTGCAACGCTGCCTCGTTCAAAAATCATAACACCGCCGCGGCCGCCACGTTTACCAGCCGGAGCCTCAAATCATGTCCCTTTGTGGTGATAAAGAGGACACAGCCTGGTGTGAAGCTACATTTATTACGGAAGGATGCCACCCGGGGGTAAGTGATATATATAAATAATGATAATGTGGAAATTCTAATCATTTTCACGCTGACAGCTGTTCTGAACTTGCTAACTGCATGCCTCCCCTCCTCCCGCGGCAAGAGGCCGAATGGCCTACACACGGCAGCTCCAGATTCCCCTCCATTACCACCTGTCAGCCTCGTCCATGTAGCTATCCAGTCTACTCTTAAAACAAGCTATCGTCCCTGCACTCACTATGTGATTGCTGAGTCTATTCCATTCCCCCACCACCCTATTACTGAACCAATGCCTGCCCATTTCCCTCCTAAATCTATACTTTTCTAATTTAAGTCAATTACTGCATGTTCTATCTTGCCAAACATCTTATGCAAAAGTTAACCAGCATCTCCACTCTTTCATCCCTTACACTGATAAACTGGAACAGCCTTCCATTGTCCGCATTACCTCCTGCCTATAATTTGACCTTCAAGAAGAGTGTATCAAGACTCTACTTTTGTCTGTTTGGGAGTGGTGAGTAGTGGGGCTTTTTTTTCTAGTACGCTTTGTTGCCCTTGAGCTGTCTCCTTTGTTTAAAGAAAATAATAGTTAAATAAATGGAAGTTGGCCGCCAATGCTTCCAACACATTTTGGTGCCATATCTACAAGTGGCTGGTGACTGTAAGTATCTCAGCAACCTGCATGCATCTATGCCATTCCTATCATGGTGCATGGAGCAAGCTTCACATAACACTCAGACAGAGACAGTTTAATTATGGTTACATATCAGACTCAGTTTATTGCTCAGTCTATTAGGTGCAGTGCTGTTAATATTGTTAGTGGAAGTATTAGTACAATTAATGTATTCATTTTAATTAATTTATCAATATTTATTTATTATATTCTTAGTGTTTGAAAATTCCAATACTAGCATTAAAATAAACAAAAATATCAGAAATATATTTATACTCATTAATTATTATTGCTTTTCTTATTATTACTTCCTTCAATGTCCTGGCACTTTGACATCTGGTGTTTTTCTGTCTAGCAGCCAAAATTGTGGTCTTTCTGAATGTGTATGTCCTAAGTCTTCATTGGTGTATCTAGCTATATACTAACAAAAATCTGCATCTCTCTCTCTTCTCACCCAGTTGTCCCCGTACATCCTTTCAGTATCCAAAGAATTTCAATTTACATCTTGTAATCACTCAACTAATGCAGTGCAATCCTCATCTCTGTATTTTACCGTGTGGACATACTCTTTCCTTCCATGTTCCACTGTCGTATGTTATTCCACATATAACACAACCACATCCCAACAGATCCGAACACGTCCGATATCATCCAAGAGAATGTGGCAGCTGAAGGGGGAGAGGCCAAGAAAGAGGCCAAGGGTGAAGACATTTAGCTACCCCCCCTGAAGTACATGGCATCATTCAACCCTCTTGGTGAGCTACAGGAATGTGCTTCCCATTGCAGTGCACCAGCTCCATGTACTGATTTTGGTATGAATACTTCATCTGGTGTTTGTTGATTGTTGTGATATTAATCTAATTATGACTTCACAAAATAGACTGTGCAAGTCACTTGACACATGCCCTGCTCAACATCACTTTTAAGTTGTTTTGAATTCCTTCATATGGATGCTGATTTATGTATCCTGAAATGATTGGATATTGATTGTCTTAACATTTTTTTTGTCCATGATCACTGAACCATGTTACGGTATGTCTTTGGGTGCAGATCCAGGAAATGAGTTTTTGGGAGGATGTCAGACTTTTTGCGGGTGGAAGGAACATTAGCATTACCGATTAGCCATTCTCGGCAGTCCTGGTCTTGAAAAACTGGTGAAGTGACCTAAATCAATGGGTATAACGGCCTGGACTTTGTGCCAAAGCATTGTTTTAGCCGCAGCGCGCTTTTGAGCTAGTTTTCCTGTATCACTCAGGAACATTGGGGGGGCCTGGGACCCCTTTGGATCCACCAATGTAGCTATGTCTTATAATATATCTATCCTTTACAGTCTGATGGTGCATCCTTCTAGGTTGTCAAGTTTTAGTAGCTACTCATGAGAAGTATTCCTTATAATGATCATTGATTTCCAGATGGTTTGCACTAAAAAAAGTGTCGTGTAACCTGCCGCAAATAATAATCAGCTGTAGTCAACCCTTGCTTTAAAGAACCAATATGGAGGAAGGGGGTGATGTTATATCCAAAAATCTTTTACATCTGAAGTATCCAACCTTTTTGTGTATAATAAACTTTGTTTGTTACATGAACTTAAAAGTTCACAATTTCCATACATGATTCTTTTTTCCTTGTATTTGATGATTAATCCTGACATGTATTTCCATTATCAGTAGGTAATATATAGTATCAAGACAATAATACACATTATAACAATGTATATATTATAGCCCAATGAGTGCACGAGATCATTTACCTCATCAGTGACGCCAAGTCCAGGAGTCCTTCCCTAAATTCTTTGCCCAAATTTGTGACACCAAGTATAATAACTAGTTTTAGTGACCATTTGCATCCATTTTTCACTTTGATTAAAAAATTGCCTCTCAACAGGTGTGAACTTGATGGGGTTGGAGGAAACTTGACTCGGCCATCAAGCTCACCACAATATAGTAAGGAACCTCTTGTTCTCAGTGATAATTTATCCTCTTTAGTTACTGTTCCGTGTTGCTTTAATCACAACTAATGTGTTGGAAACATTACAGCTTAATAACATACTTCACATCTCTGCATACAAATTGAGTTCAGTATTCAACTGTTACACCAGTAGGCTTCATATCTCAAAAAAAAAAGTATGTAAAAAGGTTGAAATTTTGAATGATATATTTAAACTCTTTATTATGTTTCTATGGGTGTAGTACCGTTATGAATAGTCGAGTGATCAGCATATGGGTCTTATGTTTTTGATAGCATAGGTTCAAATTTTGCCATAGGCTGGCAATTGATAGTAACAGTAGTGTCCACAGATATCTACCTGTTTCTTGTTTATCCTGTTCCACTTTAAACCATGACTGGCCAATCTTTGAAGAGGTAGCATAACCTTGAAGTGCCACTAACAAACCTTTGTCCATTCTTCTGATGTGATCCTTTTTTTTCCCACCTGCCTATAGTGCCGGTAGGTTTTCTTCAGGCGCCTGGCGGTCGACCCAGGCCCGTCATGATGCAGGCAATTTTTTTTATAGTGGTGCCATTTAGTATTGGCTCATGCTGCCGCCCAGAACTCATTCTTGATTCACTTGGATGGTTTAGCAGGGCTTAGGTATGACTAACATTGCAGAAACAGGGAATTTTTATATTTTTAGTGTGGCAACACATTGACAAATGTTTTAGTATGGACTGAACATCAAAGATATATATGGTAAATGGGTGCTTGTAGATCTTGACATTATATCTGTCAAGAGTCTCCAGTTGTATCCTCTCCCCCATCTCTCCTGAAAATATTACTCTTGTCAGGCAATCTAAGTGAAGCCTTACATCGATGCTGGCGTGCAGACATAATGTCAATGCTTAGATTCACTGTCCTTATAGCACTGAAAATAATGCAATTACATGCACATATTTTATTATTTAGAATTGTGATTAATTGTGATTAAATATTTTTTCATGTATTTTCAGACATGAAAAGTGAAAATTGCTGCACACAACAGTCTGCCGTCTGCACCGGGAGGCAAGGCAGCTCAAAGCCCAGGCTGTTACAAATCCTGGGCAGTTTTTGCCCAGAGCCAGCAATTTTTTAGATCCAATAGGGATGGATTTTTTATGAGGTCAGGTTCAACATGCTGCAAGATGCCAAGATCTAAGCCTAGTAGGAGATATGGGTTACGAGAGAGGAGGTTTGCTCTGGCCTTATACTATCAAAGTCCAAATGCTAATAGATTTCTGAGCACAGTATTTCACTTGTCTTCAGTTTCAACACTTCACTCATGACTCAGGGGTATTTCAGTACATGTTGGCTGGAGCAAACAGACTCTGACAGCCCTGCAGCAAAGAGCACAGGCTTTGTCAAAAGAAGAGAAACTTCGTGGGATTTGCCATTATTTAGTATTACTCTTGTTACGCCAAGAATTTTTTTCCATATACTTTGCCAAATATTGCAAGTAATGCACCATTGTTGGGTTTGCTTGTTATAAATCATATCTTGTTCAATTAACAAGCTTTGGGTGTCTGCCACTTTCCAGTTGTAATGCAAGGAATCATTTATCTTCCCTGCTAGATATCACACGTAATGCACCATTGTTGGTTTTGCCTGTTATAAATCAGATCTTGTTCAGTTAACAAGCTTTAGGTGTCTGCCACTTTCCAATTGTAATGCAAGGAATCCCCTGCCAGATATCGCATGTAATGCACCATTGTTGGTTTTGCCTATTATAAATCAGATCTTGTTCAGTTCACAAGCTTTGAATATCTGCCATTGTTTATTTCAGGTGTAATGCTTGGAAGCATTTGTTCTCTTCCCTACCCAACAGTACGCAATACTTTTTTGTGGATTTTGCCCGTTATATTTAATCTTGTTCAGGTAGCAAGCTTTTGGTGTCTGCCTTACCTAATATGTCCTGCAGTGACACTTGGCTTGGTTTCATAATGTGAAATACAGCATGTAATTTCATTTCACTAAGTGTCTATCATCACGTGTCTGGCATCAATGTGGCTTCCAGGACTAATCTTGTTTGTATTACAGCTTGCAAATTTTTTTCTGCTTTATATGATATACATAATCACATAGGTATGATTTACAAAATGTAATGGCAGTTGATATTCTTGACTAATGCCTCATAAACCTTGTGAAAAATAATGCTTTTTTGAAAGGGGGGGGCAGAGAGTGGTTTGTTTGGTTGGCCAGTTCAAGGAGTTTCATATCAAATGATTTTATTACATCCAACTTTAATGTGTGCTAAAAACATATATTTTATTACATCCAACTTTAATGTGTGCATAAAACATATATTTTATTACATTCAACTTTAATGTGTGCTTCCTGCAATAAATGCTACATGTTTACTGATGTAGCCTATGAAATACATATCACTCTCTGCCCTGTAATTTGGTGTGTCACATACTGCAGCATAACTTTCCTGCTATTTTCTTACACTATGAGTTGCCTTATTTTGTCTCATTTGCTTTTATCATATGTGCCTCCACTGCATAGTTGTGTCTACTGAGCTTAATATCTTCTTGACCCTGACACCAAGGTCAGAGCTTGTGAGATCATACCGTGTCCTACATTCCATTTTCACCTCCAGGCTCGCCTGTCTCCCAGGACCACCAAGTTATTGCATTCCATTTAAGACAACTCATGTGTTACCTTCTTGATGTCCTCCATCATGTATTTCAGCATGTTTTATGATGCTTTGCTCTTATATTGATGTGCCTTGCAACATTTTTATACAGTTTTCATTGTATATAACGCACCATTGTTGGTTTTGCCTGTTATAAATTGGGTCATGTTCAGTTAACAAGCTTTGAGTGTCTCCCATTGTTTATTTCAGTTGTAATGCTTAGAAGCTTTTGTTCTCTGCCTTGTCAAGCAGTATGCAATGCTTGCCATTATCTGGCACTTGTACAGTTAGTATGATATTTTTACTCAGCTAAGAGCATTTTGCAAAAGGTAAAGGTAAGGCTGGGGGCATACGCTGTAGCAGCATGTGGCCTCGCTGCTCATCTCTGTAACATTAGCCCTTGAGCCCGTGGTGTTAGGGAACCCATTACCCTGGGACACAGGACCAGTGTGACATCCGGGTTACCACAGTTGCAAAGGCCTTATAGTAATTTAGCATGCATAGAATGTTGTATGCTTTGCTGCTATATAAAGCACTCGATCTGTGTGCTACACACACACACACACACACACACACACACACACATATATAGATATATATATATATATATATATATATATATATATATATATATATATATATATATATATATATATATATATATATATATATATATATATATATATATATATATATATATATATATATATATATATATATATATATATATATATATATATTAGCAAATGCTTTCAACATCATATTTTTCCTAAAAAAACAAATTGATATAGTGTAGATAATACCTAATAAAACACAAGAACAAATATATTTTTCTTTACCCCATTAGTAAATCATTTTACAATAAAAAAAATAAGTGAAGGCTGGATAGGGTGCTGTGGCAGGTACTTCAAAAATAGTTAAGCTACCCCTGAAAAGTGACGTTTTTGGTGGGCTGCAATAGATGGCGCTACTTCCGCACGCCCGAGGAATTACTACATACCACTATCTCTTCGTATATAGTCTCTTTGGCCCGGGCCGCGCGGGGCTTGATCAGCTGACTGACAGGACTACCTCTAATGAAGGTAAACAGTAATCAATGATGTTAATGAATATTGTTCATACTGGTATATCTCTTCAAGACTTTAAACAGAACAATACATCCATTCTGGTGCACTCTAAGCCTGCCGTGTAACATGTAAACTGAGCTATCATATGAGAGTTTGAATATTTTATTGTTTAGGGCCAGTGTTTCTCAACCGGGCCCATGGCCCCTCAAGGAGGCCACTGGCCTTCCACTGGGGGGCCATGAGCAGACACCGAAAAACTGTGATTCAGAATGCAGAAGCTTGGAATGCACATTGTTAAGTGGCTTATCTAGGATATTATTTATTTATTTATTTATTTTTATTTATTTATTTACTTATTTTTTGCTTTGTGGTTTGGGTATGCCCAGTATGTCCTCATCCCTGGGAGGCCATATACATGTACTGTTTTGTCTTTTGGGCGAGACAGTTTACTAATTTTACTTGGTTTCCCAGACTCATTTTACAGTCAGGTAAAGGTACGGTCACACTATCTTTTCATAGAGTTGGGTCCAAGGATGTTGCTGGATCAGCCAGACTTATGCATTTTTATTTATAATTGTAGACTGAGTAAAACACCTTTTTTTATCTTTTAAGGTTAGGGGGGCATGCGTGTTAAGCTAGCAACTCATTTAGAGGGCCATGGACCATCAAAAGTTGAAAAACACTGGCTTAAGTTAGGCTCGTTATTTCATGTGTTATTATAGGTCTAGGCCCTAGGGCCTACCTTAAGTTATTTCTGACGCCTGTTCCCAGGAACTTTCTTTAGGGTACGGCCTTGAGAGAAGTCGGTATTATTTCGTTATTTATTTATTTATATTATTGTATTTATTTTATTTTTTGTTTATTTTTTGCCGTGAACTGATTTTTCATGCTACTGATGTGATGAGGACCAAAGTTTACCAATGCGCTCTCCTAATTTTCATGTAGCTACTGATAAGATGTTTATTTTTTTTAAAGGTGCTTATATCCCATTTATTTTACTGCATATATATATATTTTCATAAGAATATAAATATTATGTTAATTTCCTTAATTTTTGTATGATGCTACTTAGAAAATATAGGTACTATATGAAAGGATTATTTGAAAATTTTCAATGCTTTTCCCCTTTTTACTGTAATTTATTAAGTATATATGAAAAATTTTATATCAAGGTAATTTTGTTGCATTCAAGGTAATTTTGGAAAAATTTCAAGGTATTCCCATCTGACAAAAGTGAGAGCACTGAATGGGTTAGGTTAGGATGAGTAGAACGGTCAGCACGCAGGGAGGGTGGACGTGCCGCTCTCTCTCTTCCCTAACTGAACTTCTGCCTATTATTATTGGTGTTGTGTCTCGCCATGCCACCCAAGCTTTCAAAATACCCTGGTCCTGCTGGCCACTCGTCGAGAACTCCAAAGCAAGATGGCACTATCCCGAAAACAAAAGGACTGGTTGGTACTCGATCCCAGAAAGGAGGGGACCCCCGATCAGCTGATCATGGTGGCACGCCGGTATCAACTCGTACTGATGGTCAACCTGGTTGGTCTGTTGTGTCTCCTTGTGGTAGCTGTGAGGTTGCTGTTGGTCAAGATGGCATTGGATGTGATAAATGTGATAATTGTTTTCATCCTAGTCCACTGTGTATGGGGGTATCTGATCGTGTGATTGATGTCATTCGTGAGGCAGGAGGTGCTGGGGTTGAATATGTTTGTACTCAGTGTAGGGCTCATCCTATGGTTGCTGGAGCTGGTAAGGATTCCTCAGGTGACCCAGCTTTAGCTCAACTCTTTGTAATGGTGAGATCCTTGAGCTCAGCAATTACTAAACTAACAGAAAGGGTGGACTCTCTTGCCTCGCATTCATCTTCTGCCTCTCCGACTCAGGTTACCTCTGGGGATGATTTGAGAATGTCTATTCGGGAGGAAATAGTAGAGATGGACGAGAGAAGAAAAAGGAAAGAATCAGTCATATTCAGGGGTGTAAAGGTCGAGTCTAATGAAGATGCAAGGACTAGCATTGCAAACATCACTCGCTATCTTCTGAATACCACTCCATCTATGTCTGATTTATTTTGTATTGATAGAAACAAGGGTCTTTACAGAGTTAAAATTGCCGATGATGACTCGCGAAGGAAGCTAGTGATGGAAGCAAAAAATCTTAGAAACAACCACGAGTTCAATGGCATTTATGTTAATAGGGATTTAACATTCAAACAAAGAAAATAGCTGTATGAGAGGCGACAAAGGAACAGGCTAGCTGGTGCCTCAGCTCAGCCTGTAGCCCAGCCTGCCAGTTCTGATTCTCTTGGCTCAACTCCCCTTTTACTACCCAACTAAATGTTAGTTTGTGTAATGTAAATAGTCTTATCAATAAGGTTGCATTTGTTAAGCACTTCTTATTTTCAAATAATGCACATGTATTAGGGGTTACTGAGACTTGGTTAATTAGTACTATTCCAGATGCTGCAGTTTCAATTACTAACTATAACTTATTCAGAAATGACGTTTCTGGTTCAGTTCATAAACATGGAGTTGGCATTTATGTACACAATTCTTACAGATGTCTCAACATGAACATCAAAACACCTAACGTCTGCTTAGTCTTTCTTCCAGATTACAAAATATTTATTGTAGTTGTTTATAGACCTGTTACGAATGTGCTGTATGTGAATGATTGTATGTGCAATGTTAGCTCAGCATGGTGCAACTCTACTTGTTGGGACAAGAGAGACAGAGGGGAGCCCGGGGCCGCCGGCCGCCGGGCAGGAAGTGCTGAGTCGGCTGTTGCGAACAAGGGTGGCGAGCGAGAGGCGCTGAGGAGTAGTTGAGAAGACGCGTGTCTGGGCTTGAGAGAGTGTTCAGCGGAGTGCTCCGCTCGCGAGCTGTGTGCATCCGTGTGTGCGTGTCTGCCGTGCCCCTGTACTGTGCCTGATTAACTGTTCTGTGCCCTTGAAAGTTGCTGTACTGTGTGAGGAACCTGTCATTAAACTAGAACTTAGTGTTGAACGTGTATCCTTTGTGCCCTGCCAGGGCCTGCCTCGTTCCCTCCTCCCCTCGGTGTTCGGTGTGGGCCGCTGTGAGTGACTGGTGCCCGTGTGGTTGTTCTGGTGGGGATTACGCCGCCTGCCTGCCCGTGGATGGTGTGTGTGGGGGGGTGGCGTAACACTTGGTGTCAAAGGAGTGGGATAAGTGAACAGTGAAGCGCGCCGAGTGTCATGGCGTCCCCCAGTGATCGCCGTGAGGGTGAGGAGACGGGCAAGGCCGAGGCTGACGTGGGTGAGGTGAAGCCGGGCCAGATGGACTTGTTCGCTGCCATGTTGGCCAGTCTGAGGCAGGAATTGGATCAGAGAACAGAGAGGGCAGAACAGAGGGCAGACGAGAGGGCACGCGAGCAGGCTCAGAGGGCAGAAGAGAGGGCACGCGAGCAGGCTCAGAGGGCAGAAGAGAGGGCACGCGAGCAGGCTCAGAGGGCAGAAGAGAGGGCAGACGAGAGGGCACGCGAGCAGGCTCAGAGGGCAGAAGAGAGGGCAGACGAGAGGGCACGCCATCTTGCCGAGGTCCTCCAGAGCAGTCTCTCGTCCCTGAAGGCGGAAACCCAGCAGTACACTGACAAGGCCTGCGACAGCGTTAAGAGTGAACTGCTGGGAGAGGTGCAGACTCTGAAAGGCGAGGTCCAGGGCCTGAGGGAGGAGGTGGAGGCGGAGAGGCAGCGGCGAGAGTTGGCAACGTCACGCGGGGAGGAACAAGAAGCGTCACGCGTGCTGGCGGCAAGCACCAGGGTGACGGACTTGCTGGGGTCCTCGTGGGGCCCCTGGCAAGAACCCCTGGGGCCTCGCAGCGTTGTGTCAGAGCCAGCAGCTGCCGCAGGAGGTTGGGGAGCCATCGGAGCTGCCCCCTTGGGTCCAACTGGCGCCAGAGTCGGACCCACTCACCCCGCCTCTCTGCCGCCTTCACCGCCGCCCTCTCCATGCCGGCCGGCTCACAGCCCACGGGCTCCGTTTTCTCCCCCATCCAGCCCCTCGGCTTCCCGCCGTTCGGGGAGGCGCAAGCCGGCGGAGTATGATGGGAAGGTGGCCTGGGAGGCCTATGTTGCCCAGTTTGAGATGCTAGCTGCTGCCCAGGGCTGGGACGAGGCTGAGAAGGCGCTGCAGTTGGCAACAGCGCTTCGGGGCCCGGCTGTGGAAGTGCTGGGGCACCTGCCGCCGGCCCAACGTGCCTCTTACGGGAGCATGGCGGAGGCCCTGCGGCGACGTTTCGGGCACCACCTTCAGGCCGAGGTGTACCGAGCTCGCCTGAAGAAGCGGACTCGAACGCGGCGAGACACTGTCACAGCTGGCGCAGGACGTGGAAGCGCTGGTCAGAAGGTCGTATCCTGCTGCCCCGGAAGAGATGATCGTGGTGCTGGCCCGCGATTTCTTTGTTGACGCTCTGCACGACCAGCAGCTGCAGATTTACGTTAAGCAGGCGCACCTGGGGACCTGCAGGTGGCGCTGGCGAGGGCCTTGGAATTCGAGGCCTTCCTGAAGACGACCAGCGGCCTAGGGGCGGCCCCCCAGCCCCGCCGTGACCTCCGGGGCCGGAAGGCGAAAGTGGAGAAGAAGGCGACGTCGAGGAAGGCAAGCCCGGACGGTTTCTCGGCTCGTGTTGGGGCTGTGGCAAGAAGGGGCACATGCGCAGTCGTTGTCCGAGGAGCGAAGGACGCGTTACCTTGACCGACTGAGTTCCGACGCCTTTCAGCCTTGCTGCAAGGACTGTGGCAAGTCTGGCCACCGTTCGAGCGCCTGCCCCAAGCCAAAGGAGGTAGTGCAGGCGGGAAACCCGGACAGGCTGGAGAAGGGGGCCGAATCCCAGCCGTCAGTCCCGGGCCCCGACTTGCGTAAGCTGCCGCCGGATAACCAGTGCGATGCAGGTGGAGGGCTCAGTGGACGGGAAGCCATGCCGCCTGACAGTGGACACCGGGGCTGAGAAGACCTTGGTGCGGCCTGATATGCTGGCCGCCACGCGACTCCCAGACGCGCCACAGAGGCTGTGCGGCGTCACGGGGCACTGTGTGCAGCTCAAGGGCCCAGTGGAGGTTCGTATCGGCGTAGGCAGCGCTGTGGAGCGGCTGCCGGTGTACGTCGCCGATCTGGACGAGCCGTGTTTGCTGGGCCTCGACTACCTGACGCAGAGGAAGGCTTGTGTCGACCTCGGACGGAAGCTGGTGAGGGTACGCGGTCAAGACGTGCCTTTGCTTCCGGAGGTTGGCTGTGCAGAGGTAGTCGCGGCTGAGCGTCTGCACCTTGCCCCTAGGACGGAGGCCAGGGTCCGGTGTCGCCTGTCCAGAGCGATGCGTGGAGCGGAAGGCATGGTGGAGCCCACGGAAAACCTGCGGCTGGCTGACGGCGTGGCAGTTGGACGGAGCCTCGTTGGGGCGGGGGAGGAGTTAGTTACGGTGCTGGTAGCTAACTTCTCCGACGAGGCCCGGAAGGTACCCGCTGGTGCCAAGCTGGGCACCTGTGAGGAGGTGGAGCGCCCAGAGGAGACGCCGGGCAGCAAGGAGTCGGCCGCTGTGGGGCCGCTGCCCGACTTCCTGGAGGATTTGGCGCACCGGAGCGCCGCTAACCTGACGGAGGCGCAGACGGAGAAAATGCGCCACACCCTGGCCCAGTACGCGGACGTGTTTAGCAGGGGTGACTTGGATCTGGGCCGCACGGGGTTGGTGAAGCATGGCATCAACACGGGAAATAGTGTGCCCACCAGGAGCCCGCCCCGACGTGTCGTGCCGGTCAGGCGGGAGGAACTGCAGCGCGCCGTCAACGAGCTGGCGGCGCAGGGGGTGATGGAGCGGACAGACAGTCCATGGCCCTCAGCAGTCGTCCTGGATATGAAGAAGGACGGCACACAGCGCTTCTGTGCGGACTGCCGGGCGCTGAGGGACGAGACTGGCGAGGACTCTCACCCCCTGCCGTGGACCGACGACGCGCTGACGAGGGCCTTGGAGTTCGGGGCCTTGACGATGACCAGCGGCCTAGGAGCGGCCGCCCCGCCCTGCCATGACCTCCGGGGCTGGATGGCGAAGGTGAAGATAAAGGCAGCGTCGATGAAGGCGAGCCCGGAGGGCTTCCGTGGCTCGTACGGGGGCTGTGGCAAGAGGAGGCATAGGTGCAGTCGGTGCCTGGGGGAGCGAAGGACGCGTTCCCTCGACCGGCTGAGCCCCGACGCCCTCCAGCCGCGCTGTAAGGACTGTGGCCAGTCAGGCCACCGCTTGAGTGCCTGTCCCAGGCCCAGGGACGCGGCGCGGGCGGGAAGCGCGGACGGGCTGGAGAAGGGAGCCGACCTCCAGCCGTCTCCCGCCCTCGGGCCCCGCCTTGTGTAAGCTGCCGCCGCCCGACCAGCGTGTTGCCAGTGGGAGGCTTAGCAGTCGTAGCCACGACGCGTGACAGTGGACACCGGGGGCTGAGGAGTGCTCGGCGCGGCCTGACCCGGGGTAGTGTGTGCTGCTGGAAGGGCCAGTGGAGGCTCGTACCGGCGTAGGCAGCGCTGTGGAGCGCCGGCCGATGGACGTCGCCGATCGAGACGAGCCGTGCTTGCTGGGCCTCGACTACCTGACGCAGGCCAGTAAGGCTCGTGGTGGCCTCGGACGGGAGCTGGAGAGGGTGACCGGAATGGTGCCCTTTGCTTCCAGGAGGTTTTCGAGCATGGCTGCGTGGGGAGGTAGTCACGGCTGAGCGAGGGCACCTTGCCCCGAGGGTGGAGGCCAGGAGCCGGTGTCGACTGTCCCGAGCGTCACGTGGAGTGGATGGCGTGGAAGAGCCCACTGAGGACTGGCGGGTGGTCGACGGCGTGGCTGACAGGCGGAGCCCCTTGGGGGCGCGAGAAGAGACTGTGGAGGACGTGGTGGAGGACAGACTGATTTATGTGTATTGTATGTATTTTTCTGTGTTCAATGTTCGGCCGGGAGCTCAGGCTACCGGTGGATTTGGCCACGGGGCAGCCCCCCCGACGTGAGCTTGCCCACCGTCACCTCTGGCTTCTCAGCGGCACTGCAGGAAAGCCTGGCTGAGGTGCACCGACGCGTACGGGGCAAGCTCAAGGTGGCAGGCCAGGCCATGAAATGAAGGAGACATACGACCGGCGTAAGAGGGACGTGAGCCCCAGCAGCAGCGAAGGGGACGTGTCAGAGGTCGACCACGGGGCGAACGAGAACAGGGGCGGTGCGGGCGAAGCGGCAGATGTCAGTGACGACCCTGAGCAAGTACTTGGGGCCGACGACGCGGCTCTGGGTGCCACCGCCTGCCTGCCGCCGCCCGCATCCCAGCGGCGCCCACGGCGAGAGAGGCGACGGCCGGGATGGTTAAGAGACTTTAGTGATGTCCCAGGGGACTGATTAGTTTGATTTATTTCATGTGTTTTGTTTGTTGAATGTTGGGGCAGCCGGGTCGACTGCCTTTAAAGGAGGGGATAGTGTTACGAATGTGCTGTATGTGAATGATTGTATGTGCAATGTTAGCTCAGCATGGTGCAACTCTACTTGTTGGGACAAGAGAGACAGAGGGGAGCCCGGGGCCGCCGGCCGCCGGGCAGGAAGTGCTGAGTCGGCTGTTGCGAACAAGGGTGGCGAGCGAGAGGCGCTGAGGAGTAGTTGAGAAGACGCGTGTCTGGGCTTGAGAGAGTGTTCAGCGGAGTGCTCCGCTCGCGAGCTGTGTGCATCCGTGTGTGCGTGTCTGCCGTGCCCCTGTACTGTGCCTGATTAACTGTTCTGTGCCCTTGAAAGTTGCTGTACTGTGTGAGGAACCTGTCATTAAACTAGAACTTAGTGTTGAACGTGTATCCTTTGTGCCCTGCCAGGGCCTGCCTCGTTCCCTCCTCCCCTCGGTGTTCGGTGTGGGCCGCTGTGAGTGACTGGTGCCCGTGTGGTTGTTCTGGTGGGGATTACGCCGCCTGCCTGCCCGTGGATGGTGTGTGTGGGGGGGTGGCGTAACAGACCTCCCTCTTACTCTCTTCAAAAAAATAATAAACTCATTGATTTTCTAACAGATTTTTGTACTAACAGGGAAGTAATAGTGATTGGTGATTTTAACCTTCCTTCTATCTCTTGGTTACTAGGCGGTGTAAATAATGTAACAGCTAATACTGATAAACTTTTTCTAGACTGTTTCACCTCATTAGGCCTCACTCAGTGGATTGATGAGCCAACAAACATCAGGGCAGGCAATAATCTATTTCTCACTACTGAAACTGATCGAGTAGGCTCCTCTAATGTATTTCCCCCATTTCCCAACTGTGATCACTGTGTTATACTTTGTGGCTATATTTTCCAGTACAAACCTGTGAAGTCAAATGTCAGCGCTGCATCCCCTTTCTGGCCTAAAGCCAATTTTAAGCAAATTAATCAATTCTTGTCCACTGTAGACTGGGACTTTGAATTCCAGAATATGAACTCTAATGATTCATACAATAAATTTTTGTCCTATATAAACTATCTTGGAAGAACATATGCTCCACAAAAAACTCTTCGCTCCTCATCAAGTGCCCCTTACAAATCATGGGAATACAAACCTCCTAGAGCTCTTATCAACATCCGAAAGAATGGTTGGAACCATTACAAACAGATGAGAGCAGTACATGCTTGAAACTCTGTACTTGCTTTTGAAGCTTTGCAAACATTTCTGGATGTAAATTACCAGTACAGGAACTATTCCACTCAGAAACAGATTTCTTATGAGGAGGACATCCTTAATAATTACTCAGTTAAGCCCAAATTATTTCACTCGTACATACGCGGGAAAAAAGTAGGCTGTCCTTCCGTTGGTCCTCTCGGTGATGCAGAAAACTTAGTATCCGACCCTAAAGAGATGGCTCAGCTCTTAGGTGGTGCTTTTTCCTCAGTGTTTACCATACCCTCTGGTCTTCCACAGTCACCACACCAAGTACATGATGGCTCCTTTCACCAGATACACTTCACAGTTCATGATGTTGCTAAGGAACTCGGTGCTATTAACCCTTCCACTGCAATGGGACCTGACTCTGTTCATCCAGTATTACTAAAACATTGCTCCACTAATTTAGCATATCCTCTGTTTAAAATATTCGTTTCATCTATAAATTCGGGGGAGATTCCTGAAATTTGGAAAAAATCTTCAGTAGTACCTATTTTCAAGAAAGGTAAACGAAGTGATCCTCTTAACTATCGACCAGTAAGCCTCACTTCTGTTAGCTGTAAAATTTTAGAGAGAATAATTGTTGCTGCACTGCATAATTATTTGGAAGCCAATTCAATACTGAATGTCAACCAGTTTGATTTTCGCTCTGGCAAGTCTGTGGAGGATCAGCTCTTACTTACGTATGATGCAGTCTCTGAGTGGATGGACACGGGCAATATGGTTGATCTTATTCTCTTTGATTTTTCAAAAGCCTTCGACGCTGTTAATCACCAGATCTATTTACTAAACTTAATTCAGTGGGCATTAATGGTGTTATTCTATCTTGGATCAAGACATTTCTATCCCATAGGACTATGGAAGTTGTAGTGGGCGGACAGATCAGTTCTTCATTTCCAGTAATTAGCGGTGTGCCACAGGGTTCTGTGTTAGGTCCTACTCTTTTCCTTATTTACATAAATCACATCTCCAATACTTTAGTATCAAACATAAAATTATTTGCTGATGATCTAAAACTTTATCTTCTAATAAAGCCTCAGAGCCTTAATACAGTGTTGGAGGGCATTAGTATTGTCCAAAGAGATATTGATTCTTTAATTAAAGTTGCAGAATCTTGGGACTTAAGGATTAATGCTGACAAAACTAAACTCATGAACTTTGGCACCGACCTCCGTCAGTCTTATGATTTGGGCCCGTATTCATTTTATACTGTTAAAGGCAATCCCGTAAGTCTCAGTTTTGCTGCAGTAGATCTCGGCATAACCATTGATCCATCATTAAGATTCCATCACCATATCCAATCTGTAGTGTCAAAGGCTGCTGGTTTGTCATATTCCTTTCTTAAGTCAACCTTGTGTCGCTCACCTTCCTTTATGGTTAAACTATTCATTACACATGTACGTCCACTTCTTGAATTTGCATCCCCAGTATGGAACACAGGTTATATTACTGACTTATCTCTTCTAGAATCAGTTCAGCGTCGATGGACTAAGCTTATCACAGGTTGTGAGACTATGTCTTATGATCAGCGACTTAAAACTTTAGATCTTTACTCTGTGAAAGGAAGACTACTGCGTGCAGATATTATTAAATGTTGGAAGATCTTCAATGGTATGTCAGCTATATCACCTACAGATCTATTCACCATGGCACCAACAAGGGATATTACTAGAGGGCACAAGTTCAAAATTTTTGTTCCTCACAGCACTTGCGAAGCCAGACATAGATTTTTCTCAGTTCGTGTGGTGAGGCTGTGGAACTCACTCCCCCCAGAGGTAGCAGAGTCAACCAACCTAATCTCTTTCAAGAAGGGACTTGCTGAGTTCCTGGGAGACACTTTATTTCATTACTGAGCTCAATCTACTTATTACCATTCTAAACAGGCTTTTAGCACACTTTCCAGTCTTATCTTTCTTTGTCTTGGATTTCTGTTGTTCTCTAATACACAAGACTGACGTGCTAGCCACTGTGGGGTTCCCTCCAAGGGAGCCCAACCAGGTAAGAACCAGGTAAGAACAACCTCGACTCCCAAGGAGTGCCAGGCTGCGCTAAGTTTGGTTAGGTTATATTAGGTTAGACTAGGCTACGTTATGTTAGTATAGGTTATGTTATGTTAGATTAGGTTAGGTTAGGATGGGTTAGGTTAGGATAGTTTAGATTATGTTAGGTTAAATTAGGTTAGGTTTGATTAGGTGGTGTCGGGCCATCTCGGCCCATCGCTGTCTCGGCCCATTTCAAACGCCAACTCGGCCCATTTATATGACCAAGTCGGACCATTATCTCCACCAACTCGGACCATCTGTACAAGCTATACACCATTGTCTTTAAGAGACTTTTTGCATAAGGGTGAACTAATTTAATCCAATAATCACACACTTACCATCGCAATTAGCAGTGATATGTAAAATTTTTAGTGATAAAGATAATAATAATAATAATAATAATAATAATAATAATAATAATAATAATAATAATAATATAAATTATTATTATTATTATTAATAATATTATCATTATTATTATTATTATTATTATTATTATTATTATTATTATTAATAATATTATCATTATTATTATTATTATTATTATTATTATTATTATTATTATTATTATTATTAATATTATTATTACACACACCCACACCCAGACACACTGCACACGCTTGTCGCCTTATCTCCCATCCATCCCTCCTCCCTCCTTCCTCCCAGACTCTCCTTCCCAGTCCTTCCTTCTCCTCCCTGCTATCTCCCTCTTTCCTTTCCTCCAACCCCACCCTCCTTCCTCACACACACACACACAAAATATATAACTACCAAAATTCATACTAAGGAGCGAAACGTTCAGGTATCGAAACCGTTCCCATGACAACTGACCTCGTAAGCAAGCTAAGAAAATGAGTTGTATTAAAATGCTGAATGCATAACAAGTAGTGATTTTTGGGCCTAAATACATTTCTATAGTACTTAGCATTAAAAGTCAGCAAATTAATATTTTGTACTGAAACAATAAGTTTCATTAAAATATTGGTGGATGTATAACAAGTAGGGATTTTTACATGTATTTCTAGTTATCAATAAAGGGAGGTGACAGTAGTTGACGGTAGTTGACGGCAGTTGACGGTAGTTAGCAGTTAGCAGTTTGGTAAGTTCTCATGCAACTACCAGGCAGCAGTAGTTTACCAATTGAAAGACGGGACTGAAAAGCGAGGTATTAGGTTGTTTCACGAGTGGAAGACGTGGTGGTGGACTGCTTTGTTAAACATGTTAGATTTCGCATTCACTTCGAGGAGGAAGGACTGGTCAGTCAATATGGAGAGTAACTGTTTGGTCTGCGGGAATACCGTGCGCCCTTTACAGGTAAAATGAAATCTAAGTGTATTCTTATAATGTGATAATGACATATTGGTACGTGGATGAAAAACTGTGTGTGCGTGTGTATGTGCATGTGTTTAGAGAGCCTGAAGACTCTTTATTAATGATACTTTTATATTCTTTACAGGAGGCGTTGTTATGCGATAGATGCAGTTTGTGGCAACATCGCAAATGTGGAACTGGAATAACTAGGGACGAATATCGTGCAGCAGTTAGAGAAGGGAGGGAAATTGACTGGATGTGTCACCTGTGCTTCTCCCAAGTAAATGAAATCCCAGTGTTAGAAAATGGTGAATGTTCCTCGCCTATCAATGGTGCTGTGGCAGCAGGGGACTCTGAAACAGAAAGTCCCAGTGAAATTGTGACATATGAAAAGATTTGTTCTTCCACACAGAGAGGGCAACATAAACTTATAGATAGTCTCGGGTATTCATACACAGTGAAAAGGAAAACTAACGTTTGTGTACATTGGCGTTGTTCTGTAAGAAATAGAAATACAACATGCCCAGTGGTAATAAAAGAACATAATAATGAGTATATTCGGGGAGAGATGGACCACTGCCATCCACCCGAAGCCTGCCCTGCCCTCTCAACAAAAGTGTCATCCATAGTTAAGAGAAAGGCAATGGAAGATGTCTTCCGCCCCGCAGCAGACATAGTAGACGAGGTTCTAAGGGAACACGTGGACCAAAATGTTTCTCTGACTTCACTTCCCGCTCCTATTAACTTGGCGCGTCAAGGAAACCGAAAACGCAGGGCAAACAGACCAGACGAGCCAGTTGACCTGAACTTTGATTTAAATGAGGATCACATACCATCAGAGTTTTTACAATAAGATGTTCGTGTAGGTGAAAGGCGCCATTTGATTTTTGCTACTAATTATCAGCTGAAGTTACTTGCAAAGGCAAAACGATGGTATGCTGACGCTACTTTTAAAGTTGTGAGACAGCCCTTCACGCAGCTATTTAGTATTCATGCATTTGTGCAGCGTGATGGAAATTTTAAACAAGTTCCTCTTTTATTTGCTTTAATGTCTGGAAAACGGAGGAGAGACTATAAGAAAATTCTGGCTAAAACAAAGGAAATCCTCGGTGATAGTTTTAAATTAACGGAAATTTTAATTGATTTCGAGGCAAGCGTTTGGCGCGCAATTCCTGAAATCTTCCCAGAGGTTGAGATTCGTGGATGTGTATTTCATTGGGGCCAGGCCGTATGGAGGAAAATACAAGAACTTGACGTAGATATGCACAAGTACTTAAGAAAGCTACTTTCTCTTCCATATGTGCCAGCAGAGAACATTGAAGAATTATTCATCCGATTTTACAGGAAAGCCAACGGATCGCCACAGCTGCTACAACTTCTAGACTATGTCAAGACCACGTGGATTACCTCAAGCATATGGCCTCCGACTTCTTGGTGTGCATTTCAGCGAAGTATACGCACAAACAACGATGTTGAAGGTTGGCACTGCAGACTAAATTTGAAGGCGAGGAAAGGCCAACTAAACTTTTACCTGTTAGTAAAACTTCTACATGATGAAGCCAAGCTGGTCTCCATTCAAGTAAGGCTTTTGTCGGATGGAAAAGTTTTGAGGTACCAGAAACAGAAGTATCGGAAACAACATGGACAGCTTGTGAACCTCTGGGAAGAATTCAGTAATGGCCAGCGTTCTGCCAAGAACTTACTAAGGGCTGTCTCACATCATATTGCAGTTAATCCATAATTTTTAACTTTTGATTGCATGTATTTTAGAACTTTTTCTTTTTACTTAGTTTTACTTTTTAACTATTCATATTAGTTTTTTTTCTTTTTTATTTGACTGCTTTTATACCATCTTGTTGTTGTATTTTACGTTTTGCTTGTTTTTTTACTTGTTTCATATTTACAAATATTAGTATCGCTGCTCATTCAGTTTCTGCCACGCTCTTATCATGGAAAAAAGCGATGATAGCAATTTCAACATGGGCCGAGATGGTATCTTATGAGCCGAGTTGGTATTCTAACGGGCCGAGTTGCCGATGGGCCGAGTTGCCGATGGGCCGAGATGCCGATGGGCCGAGTTTGCCTAGGAGCGATTAGGTTAGGTTTTTAAGCTTGGTAGAGTTGAGGAGTGTGAGTGTAACACCGTGGTAACACTGCAGCACAGAATGAATAAGACTGGCAACCTAGCCCAGCGCGGGTAGAACAGATGAGGCTGCAGGGACCACTTTGCCATAGTAGACATTAATTACAACACGAATGTCGGTGTGTGTGTGTGTGTGTGTGTGTGTGTGTGTGTGTGTGTGCACAAAAACTTACCTATTATAGGCGGACTGTGGGCCCGGCTGAGGTCGTACATAGGGTGTCAGGAGCCACTTCTTGGAGGGGTAGGCACTGTCTCCCAATAAGTGGCATCCTGCAGGGACCATACCCCTCTCGAACCCTGTGAACAGAGCACTTTCACGCAAGATACGTGCGTCATGGACAGACCCGGGCCAGTTTGCAGTTTGGTGTAAAATTCTCCCGTGTGTCACATACGATTTGCACATTTATAGAGTGGTGCCCTTTTCTGTTCACATAAAGCGTCTTCTATTTACGCCACCAAAGCAACCATGGTTTGCCAACTATGGTTGGTTAAAGCAACCAGAGTTGGGGCAACCAGCGTGTCATAAATAGAACGCGCCGCCAGCTGTTCCAGGCAACTTTGTAAACAATCGGCAGCTCTCCACAAACTTTGACAATGGCGGCATGTAAAGACTTCGAGGAGTTCTTTCCAGCGCTGTGCGTAGCACTCTCTGAAGAAGTGTGCCACAATGAATCAACAGCTGACATGGTGCCTGAACTTGTTGGCAGTGCAGTTGTGGGCCTGACAGATATGTCGAGGTGAGTGAAACTACAATAATTACAGCAGCAACGGACTGATGCGTCCCCGGACCACGATGCATCCTTTCCATAGTCGTGCTATATTTGAAAGGTAGTCCCACCACCTACGAATGACTTAAATACTGTCTCCTGAAAGTGTAAAGACACTGCTGTACGAACGTATGGATCTCCCCAAATATACGCAACATGGTCACTTGGATATCTGACTTTTTTTTTTTTTCTCTATCATTTCTTTCCTCGTATCTTCACAGGTACTCAACCCAGCTCCCAAGAAACATTGAGAATATGTTAATTTGCATGTAATTTCTGGCCACTCTTTCAAGGAGTGATCATGATTTTAACACATTCATAATATTCTGCACACTAAACTGTGAGTGAGAGTTCATTTCATAATTATTTACAGTTATGCACCAATCATAACATTTAACAAATATTCGTGACAGCTGCTTTTAAGTTTTGTCACACATCATTAGTTTCCCCATTCTCAATCCCTCTAAAACTATTGATTTTCGATAAGAAAAAATCGGAAAACAATATGAAACTTGAGCTCTACCTAGTGAGACTATCAAACTTTTTGCAGTGAGTGCCATGTAGTATACATGTTAATAAATATATATCATGCCTTTGTCCTTTAGTGACCACAGAGGGAAGCCTGAAAGTTTAATAAACTACAAAATTATCATATGGCCTTGGCCCACAACCATTGTGTCACCCAGAGCAGAGTTGTACCCAACCTATGTGTGCTAAACGATAAGTGTAGGTTATTTTAATTTGAGATTACATGCTGTCTGATATAGGTATCTGCCAAGAGTAGGCCTTCCCTCTTTTTGAGGGGAACTATGGCCTCTGTCTTGGGATTGAAGCTTCCTGACACCCATTTTTATTTCTTTTTTTCTTAAAATAATTTTATCATTATAGAGCAAAGGCAGACCTTATGATAATTTAAAGGTTAGCACTGGGTATGTAAGAATTACACATTCTTGTTTCATGCGATTGCCTCAAATTCCTTGGGTGCAACAATCCTCACATGTGTTCCATCTCTGCCCCTACCCTACCACACCAGGAAATCCCGCAATTTCCTCAAACTCTCGCCGCTTCACCTGAGTTTCTTGCACAGTGAGGGGGAACTTGATGAAGCGTCTCACTATATGAGGCTGTGCAAGGGCGTACACAGTCTCCCGGGTGACCCTGCTGACGGTCTGTTGTGGAGGCCCCAAGTCGTCGCTGCTACACTGCTGCATTTTGCCCGTAGCAAGATACCTCAGTGTTACGAGGACCTTCATCTCAGGGGAGAGGGCTTGGTTCCTGTTTGTAGGAGCAGTCAAGGCCTCACGCACCAAATCGGTCACGAAGAGGCGCCCAATAACGAGACTCAGATATAGTTATCACTAAAGCCGTTGATTCCTGATGTGTTTTGGCAATGGTTAAGCGTCGAAAACCGGTACACGCACGAGGGCGAGATGATGAAGGCAAGTTATCCCAGCATCGTTTCCAGAATGTCGTACTCGGAGCATTACATTTACCAGCTTCTCCCGCATAAATATCACCAGGAAACAGGAATAATAAACCATTTCAACAATAACTACAAATAAATATCGTTATTGTGACCCAGGAAACAGTTTTGGGGATGGAAATTGGGAAATATGAGAAACTGAGTACGACAATCTGGCAACGTTGTACAATAATCCCAGCCATCAGCTGTTCAGTGTTTGTTTACCTCGCGCGGGAGAAAGAGGAAGGGACGCTGTGCTCCGTGCTTCCCCTTGTTATCCGTGTTATCCACGTGTCCACCCTTGTTATCCTCGTGCTGTAGCGGTGCCGTGGCGGGGGGTGTAGGCGTTGACATGTAAGCCCCGGTCATCTACCCTCCGTGCCCTATGGGGGTCCGTGGACGGGGCAGGTAGTTTGGGTTATTCTGAGTTTACGTGGAAGGTCAAAGTGTGTGGTCAGGGTCACCGGGGAAGGCTGTGAGGTCAGGTTATGGTCGGGGTCAGTCCTGTGGTGGTACCGGCTGGGTTGCTGAAGTGCTAGTCCCTGAGGTCAAGGCCAGGGTGCTGTTCCAGATTGTCAGCCGCCTCACAGCCTTGGTGCTGTATGAAGTGTTCAGTGTCCACACAACACACTGCCGGATTGCCTTTACGCTGCAAGTAGAAGGGGGGTTGAGGGGGGTGAAGGCCCCTCATTAGGTAGGTTAGGGTAAGTTAGGTTTGGTTAGTTTAGGCTTATTGGGCAGGCAGTGCGGGGAGCAGAAATATGCAGCGCAGGACGGGACATGGAAGCAGTGGCCCACTACACTTGCCGGTGTTGTGAGAAATACCTCCAGGCAGAAATATGTCGCTGTGCTGTCCACCACTGTTGTGGCAACACTGGTGTTTGGAAGCAGAGAATGAGCTCTCCAAGATTCAAGCTTTTTCTGTAATAATTAGGACACCAGCATGAAAGCCTTGCAAAATCAAGCAAAACTAAACTTTTTAAAAAATCTATTTATATATCATTTTTTGCTGAGTACCTGCTTTTGGTGCATCAGTTTCGCATTTGTCGGAATTTATCAAAAACATTAGGGCATCAAGCATCTCATAGCATCCACTGTTTGATTTCTGGGGGACACTGGCTTTGGCTTCCAGTGTAACGCTCCACCCTCAACCTCTGGTCTTGAACGCCATCACCACTGACTTGACCATCCTTTTCACAGCGGCAGGCATCCACCCAAGGTCTTGAACCACCCCAGACAAAATGCAGCAGTCATTTGAGGGTGGAGCGTAATATTCTGGAAGTGGACCCAAACACCTGGCCGCCCTAGTGTTTGGGGGGGGGAGGTGGTTATCGAGATGCTTGACGCCCTAATGTTTTTGATGAATTCCATCAAATGCGAGACTGCATTTGCAGGCACTCAGCAAATACTGTAATACAAACAGAATTTTTCTAAAGAGTTCACTTCTGCTTGATTCCACAGCCTGACTTTCATGCAGAAACGAATTTTAAAGAGGAGAACCTTGCATCGGTCATTTATTTCCTCTCGTTTACCAATAAATAAAACAACGAGAATGATCTGCTACATTTTTGTTAACAACAGTGTCACTCATTGTACTGAAGTGTAATTGCCACAAGCCCAGAGAAACAGGGAATTTACAATAATTGAAAAAATAGTTCAAGCCGGGTGGACCCTGTGACCTAAAACCCACGGACTGGAACTCTGAATATACCTCACTGGAGGGAACTTGGTCTGTTAACCCGTCCGCTGCGGTTGGCACGGGTTTGGATTTCACTGTTAGCCTAGTATCATATATATATAGTTTCATGTCTTTCTCTGTCTCTGTGGTGGATAGTGGAGTGTTTCCCATGTGGTATTGGTGTGCTGGATATCCTCTCCCAAGGTGCAGGACTACATTTTCTTCATTGAATTGTAGCAGCCACTTATTGTTCCACTCCTGTAGCTTGATGAGGTCTTCTGCTTGGAAATGCACATTCAAGGGGTCAAAGATACTTTTCCCATTTCATTTCAACAGAGTAAATTTTAATGCAAGTGGAGTTTTTCCATGTTGAGAATATGCTAATAGCTCCTCATTTTCATTTTCCATTTCCATCTTGCAGCACTCACGGTCAACGGCACTGCCCATACACTCAGTCCACCCTGGCGGGGACCTCTCCAATGACCTCCATGAAAACAGGGTCCCAGACAAGCCAGTTGGTCTGAAGGGTGAGTGTTTCCCTCAGTGTTGTGATTTACATCCTGTGTCCCCTTCAAATTGTCCCTCCTACCTCCTACCTCCTTATCCATCACTTACATTCTTAATTCCCAACAAACAGTATAAACCTAATATATGTGTTGTGCATAGAATTTAGGATAACTTACAGGTACAATACATTTGTATAATTTTGTTTTCATGGTACAAAATATTCATGTTTGGAAGCCATGATAAAACCTTCATAGTGATCATGATGGTGGAGTCACTGTGTTATCTGTAGTGTCTTGTGGTCCATTACAGCCATGGCACTGAATGACCACATCAGGGTGTGCTGGCAGCCCCCCGCACAGCACAATGTGCTGCTGTGTGGCTACACCATTGCCTGGGACCAAGGCGTGGCAGACATCTACTCCAAGATCGTGGACAGCAAGCAGCACGGTTACATCATTGATAAGCTGGGTGTGCAAGATGATCATTTGTGACTAATTCTCCATTTTCTGGCCCAGTAGTATGCAGACCTGCAGTGTGATTCTCCACAAGACAGGGATTTTGAATTAGCCACTTCTACATTTGTGTTGAGCCAAGAGAAGGTAAAGATTTTGTTAGCCCGTCAAATGCGATTGGCACGGATTTGCCTTCACTGTTAGTATGATAACCTTTCTCTGCCTCTCTGGTGGACAGTGGAGTGTTTCCCATGTGGTATTGGTGTGCTGGATATCCCCTCCCAAGGTGCAGGACTTTACATTTTCTTCACTGAATTTTAGTAGAAACATTTTGATCCATTTCTATAGCTTGGTGAGGTCTTCTGGTAGGAAATCCACAGTCAATGGGTTAAATGATATCATAGTTAACCATTTATTGAGTCTGGAACATTACATTCACCCCAAAAAATGATGATGGAGTCCATAACAAGTTTTCATTTAAGCAAAGTAAAGTGAAGGTAGAGATCTTGTTAAGTAGATCATAGTTAAACATTTATTGAGTCTGTTAACATTTCACACACACACACACACACACACACACACACAAACACACACAGAAAAGTATTTACACACCATCATAAAGTTAGCTCTCCATATTGTGAAGACCCTGGACCATGAGAGCAATTATTGAGGGAAAGGAGGTGGTATTCTAAGTTGCCATTTTCAGACTCATCATCGTTCAGGCTCATTCCTCTGTCTGCCCTGAACTCTCAGATATTTCCTGGGTGGTCATAATGTTAGTCAGGTTATTCATTGGTTATCCGTGGCCTGTTATCTGTCTTTCTACCTGTTATTCTACCTGTTGTCTGTTAGTCTATCTTATTTGTTATCTGTTCTGCCCAGTTTAACCCCTTGATTGCGGATTTCCTAGCAGCAGACCTCGCCAAGCTACAGGAATGGAACAAAAAGTGTCCGTGGCTACAATTCAGTGAAGAAAAGTGTAGTCCTGCACCTTGGGAGGGGATATCCACCACACCAATACCACATGGGAAACACTCCACTATCCACCACAGACAGAGAGAGAAAGACCTGGGACTATGTTACCAGGCTACCAGTGAAGGCAAAATCTGTGCCAATCGCAGCGGACGGGTTAAGGGCCGTGAAAAAATTGTTGTATTGTTACGATTAGGTCCATAACAAGTTCTCTGTCTCCTCAGAACCCAACATGGAGTTTGTGATAAGCCTGCGAGCCTTCAACAACGTGGGTGATGGGCAACCGGTGTACCAGCAAGTCCGCACCCAGCCAGAGGAGGAGGAGGTGGTGGCACCCACGCTGGACCCGGCGGTGGGGGTGAAGGCCGTGGTGCTGACGCCCTTCACCGTGGTGCTGCAGTGGGCGGACACCATGCTGAGCCAGAACCAGGTGATTTATTTATTTATTTTTTTATTATTATTATTTTTTTTTCAAGGGAGGCAACTCAAGGTAAACAAATTAAACAACAATTAAAAGGCCACTAGATGCCGCTCCAAACACAAGCATGAAGAATGGGAGGTCAAAAGAGGTCAGTTTTGGGTAGTGTTGCTGGGCTGCTTCAGGGAGGGCAGTCATCAGCTGGAAAATATATGTTTTATCTCATGTTCTTTGTGCACTGTGTCACAGACTTGCCACTTGCATCAACACAGCTGTGGAAAAGTTAGTCATTTGTCAAGGAACTTATTCACCACTTACACATTCTTGTTTCCCTGCACACACTCCCTTATTCGCCTCATATCCACCTCTCCACATCCTTATTCGTAACTTGCATCCTTCTCCCTCCTACAAACAGCCCCTCATTCACCTCATATCTTCCTCTCTATATCCTTATCCATTACTTACTCATACTCTCGTCCCAGCAAACTCCCTTATTCACCGCACGTCCACCTCACACATCCTTATTCATAACTCATGCATCCTCTTTTTCCTGCAAACAGTCCCTTACACCTCATATCCTCCCTCATACATCCTTATCCTTCACTTACACATCCTCTTTTTCCTGCAAGCACTCCTTCACACCCTTCCTATCCTCCTGTCATTCATGTCTCATTTCACAAGCCAGTCCTTCATCCAGTGACCTTTCTTATGTTTTCCCTCCGTCCTTGTACCTGACTCCCTGTTAATACTGACCTTTGACTCCTGCAGTACAACAGCTGCACCACCTTCTCGTCCTCATCCTCCAGCCGCTATGTCAACGCCACGGATGTGACCTGCCTCATTGACAGCCTCAAGCCATCAACAGTGTGTGAGTTTGCTGTGAAGACCATCAGGGTGAGACCACAGTGCTGGAAGCCTTCGTTCTTCTTTCAGTAAATATTCACTCAGTCCTGCAACACTTCTCAAGGAAATCCTGTACAGCTGAATCCTTGCTGTGATGAGGCACAGAGAAATTATGACTCATAGGGTGAGCTATTATTAGTGTTTGAGATACTGATTTTTTCAATGACCTTTTGCAAGTACTTAAAAATGGACCTTACATAATGGTATTAGAAACAGCACAGCAGGGTTGGCAATGATTTAATCAAATTGATTTAATCAAATGAATAAATCATTGATTTTATTTGTATTTTTTCTGAGTAAAAGTATTCCATTGGTTAAATGATGTGCTCCAAAGATGATAAAGTAAAAACCTATTCATGTGCAATGATTCATTTATTCTCTTCAAAGTATAAAAAAAAAGGTTCCTACATTATTATATCCTCTTGCGCTAATGTTGCCAACTTGACATGTTTTTTACTAGGTAAAAAATCAGCCTCCTCTAGTCTTTACTAACTTGGCCGGCAGTGTATCATAATAGCAACCAAGGTTTGCAACCAAACCGTAACAGAATAAAAGTAGATATTCTTCTGTATGGTAATAATATAATATTCTGTCATGAAAACTTCAGGCAACTCTGTCTGTCCTAAACCTGCTCCTGTACCATCTACAAACAAGTACTGAACAAGTATGTATCTGGATCCTTGACTGTGCTCAGACTTACAGGCCTAAACTTAAACTTAAAGTGACCTATGGAAACTTATGAATCACTCACCAGGATATATATATTTATATATATATAGATATATATATATATATATATATATATATATATATATATATATATATATATATATATATATATATATATATATATATATATATGATGGGGGAACTTTGAAGTTTTGGTGTGCCAAAATCACACTTTTTCTCACACACTTGTCCCCATCAGGTTTGGCGTGAGTCCCCCTATAGCCTGGTGGCCCGGCCGTCCTGGCCCTCCCTGGCCAGCCGTCCACCACCACCTTCACCCAGCAGCCGTCCACCACCACCTTCACCCGGCAGCCGCTGCAGCGGAACAATGGGAGGACCACAGGTGAGCTGATGGGTTACCAGGATGGCATCTTCAAATTATAAAAATAAAAAAGAGTCAGTGTGCCAAACCACAGTGATGTACTAGACTACATAGTTAAGGGAACACACCTTCACTGACGTGGAAAAGACCTGGATATATAGTAAATAAACAGTGACTTAGGTCATGGTGGTGGGCAGCGTGGGCCAGGCAGGAAGCAAGAACCATACATCTTGTCAGCCACTATAAATACAATTTGCCTGAGCCACTACCGGGCTGGGGTCATCCAAGAGGCCCCTCCAAAGAGCCTACTGGAGCTATGGGCAGCACTTAACCCAGTAGCTGCAGGGATCATGTTTCTGAAAGGCCACTCTAAGCACTGCCTTGGGCCAACCATCAGGACCCACCGGGAAGAAGCCTACTGGCACAATAGGCCGCGACGTAAAAGAGAGAGAGAGAGAGAGAGAGAGAGAGAGAGAAAATCATCACTCAGGCAAACCATTTTATAATATATATCAATGCATTTGTGATCAGTTTATGCATCATCTATTTTGGGGGCTTATATCATAGCAAAAATTAGGCCCGTCGCTGCTACACGGTAAAGCCACAAATTTTGCCTGTCACTGGTACACGGTTAAATAAAGATTATTGAGAGAGTAATTTTGTTTGTTCCAGGCTACTTGATATTCCTCACCACGGACCAAACTGTCAGTGACTGGGTGATGGGGGAAGTGACGGGGGACTGGCTCACCCTCTCCGTCCATGGACTGACGCCTTCAAGGAAGTATTTGCACAAGATGCACACTCACAATGTCAAAGGTTTTGGTCCATTCTCCTCCGTGGAAAGCTTCACGACTCTTCCAGGTAAGGAAGTGTTAGTTTTAGGGAGCCGTCATTGCTGTGGTGCATCAGTCACTGTTCTCCCAGTTATGCACATGTTGTGTCCCACCATACTCTGTCCCTCATCATGGAGCACTCCCTCCCTGAGGCTGACTTAAGGTCCATTACCTGCATGCTGTGTGTTGTGGTGCATCAGTCACTGTTCTCCCAGTTATGCACATGTTGTGTCCCACCATACTCTGTCCCTCATCATGGAGCACTCCCTCCCTGAGGCTGACTTGAGGCCCATTACCTGCATGCTGTGTGTTGTGGTGCATCAGTCACTGTTCTCCCAGTTATGCACATGTTGTGTTCCACCATACTCTGTCCCTCATCATGGAGCACTCCCTCCCTGAGGCTGACTTAAGGCCCATTACCTGCATGCTCTGTGAATGCCACCTCTGGCTCTATGGGCATGTGGGTAAACCCTGCTTACCAGGTTGTTTATGTAAGAGACAATCCTTAGTAAAGAGTGTGCCCAGAAAGTTGGGTTAGAGCAGATTGATGGATCCTGCTGGGAGGTACAGTCGCGATATGAAGTGATGTCGCCGCTCTCAAAATGTTTCGTACGGGAGCATTTGAAGGTAACGGAAGTGATGTGTATTTATTATTTATGTTATAATGTTCCCTTTTAATGATAATCTATAATACGTTGTGATGTAAAACACGGTAAAATAACATAGTAGTACCTGAATTACAATTATACATTCATTTGTTTAAAAAAATGCGACTGCGAATGTCATGTGTTGTCTTCAGTGCTGAAGACAACCTTGAAATGATTTAGCTCACGTTGTGTGCTTATCTTTCCAAAACAGTTGTTATACGTTGTTCAGATTTAGCTATATATATATATATATATATATATATATATATATATATATATATATATATATATATATATATATATATATATATATATATATATATATATATATATATATATATATATATATATATATATATATATATATATATATATATATATATATATATATATATATATATATATATATATATATATATATATATATATCTATATTATGTGTCATACCATGAACTGTCTTCTGCAGTTATTAATACACACGCACAGTATGACACGAAGGGAATGGACAGTTGGTGGCATTACTTTGCGTTTTATTGATTAAGAAACGATCAAATAATAAGGTTTCATATTAAACACCTTTTATTCACTATGATGGCTTCTTATCATAAGCATGGCCACTGAAATATATAGTAACATTGCTCAGTAACGATGATGAATGAAGAATGCCTTCATAGGTAGGGTTGCCATAATTATATGAACTATCAAAATTCCGGACGCCTCTACGAACACTCGACCATAGCCTAATGTTTAGCAACGCTGCCATTAGCCTACCCGCCCGACCACCACCTCCATTTCAAAGCCATATATTCTTATTTCCCCACCTTCCTCGATTATTCTGTGGCACTTATAAGCTGTGGACATGTTCCACTGATCACCTCCAAGCATTAGAAGTCTACATGAAGCTTTTGTCATAGTTATATTGACCAAGAAAGGCAATGATGTTTGCGATCGGCGGCAAAGAGTGAGTTACAAAACACGACTATTATGAAGCTATATATTCTTATTTTTCCATCTCCCACTATCCCTCGGTAGTTATAGGCTGTGGGCATCTTCCCTTGATCACTATCATGCATTAGAAGTCCACGGAAAGCTTTTGTTATCGTTATGTTGACCACGAAAGGCAAAGAGTGAGTCAGGGCTGAATAATAGGTATGGTGCGCGGGCGATGACGTCATCATCAAACGAGAGTATAAATTCAATAAACTACGCCATCCTAGTTTAGGATATCGACTAATTATGCATGTCCTATATATTGTGCATATGGTAGATTTAGTGTTGTCAACAATGATCATGAAAAGATAATTTTACTTTCTGTTTGAGTAATATGTCGATATTTGGACTTCATTTGACTTGTTCCTTGGTGAACAAAAACACTTTGTGTCAAAATATTTCGACAACTCTTCGTAAGACATCATTGAGAATTTCTTTTCTATTTTTTTCTAGCTTGTAAAATATATTTAGTTAAGTTGTGATGAAGATACAGGAAAATAATGGTACTCTTCAAAATATATAACGATACTTGCGTGATCGAAAATAAACGTACACGGCAACATCACTTCATATCGCGACTGTACATGGTATGGGGAAGGTGCCTGCATGGGGACCTGCACAGAGGAACCGCCAAGAATGGTGTCATAGTTTGGGTGAGGCAGGCTGGCAGAGGCCCCCATTGATTGACTGATTGATTAAGCCAATGTTAAAAATATTATACATCTGCTCCTGTGTTCCAGCTGTTGACAAGAGCATCGGTGAGCCCCCTGGCTGGTGTGTGGAGCGAGAGGCCTGATTGTGCTGGTGATCGCTGGCGTGGCAGGAGCCATGACCAGCTGGGGGCCTTCTTGGCCACCACACTGTACTGCCGCAGGTCAAGGCAGAGCCCAGGCCAAGCATTGTGTAAGGTGGCAGGACAGTTTCTTGTTGGTGTGTTTCATCCCATGACTCATTTCAGCAATCCTTTACACTGACTGCAGGAACTTTTTATTCACTTTGTAATATGGAGAACAAGGCTGCAGGGCATAGTCCACAAAGACTTAAGTTTGCCAAGATTAGAGGAAGAAAAAGAAAGGTAAACTTGTTCTTAGGAAATGTTCAAGATGGACTTTCATTTTGTGCTATACATAGTTGCAGGGTAACAAGTGACCTCTGTTTGTGATATCTGTGTCTCTTGGTGGAGCAGCTAACACGTGTTTCTAACTTGTGATTGCTTGCAGTGTGCTGGCTGGGAGCTATTTCTTTAAATGAATTCAAATATGCTTTGTTGAACTCAAACCTCATGCCTTTAACATCCATCCTGTTTTGAAGATTTCATACTCACAGATACTCACAGATGACTTCTGGAAGAGGCCCCTTCAGGCCTGTGACTCCAGTTCCAAACTTACTATATCCTGGTCTGGGTGCCGGACGCGCTGGCCAGCTTCAATACTTGCTCTGTAATCGTATTTTATACTTTGTCCTTTCCATATTTTATCCAGTTTCTTTTCAAAACTTATAACAGACTCTGCATTCACCACTTCTTCCGGCAGACTATTCCAAGTATTTACCACTCTGTTACAGAAAGCATATTTCCTCTCGTCCAACCTTGACCTGCTCTTGAACAACTTTTTACTGTGTCCTCTTGTTCCTGCATCTACACTCATGGTAAATAAGTCCCCACATACTTCTCCATCATATATTCTGCTTAATATTTTGTAAGTTTCAATCATATCTCCTCGTACTCTTCTATATGCCAGTGTTGGTAAATCAAGTTTAATCAGTCTTTCCTCATATGTCATGTTCTTAAGTGTTGGGATTTGTTTGGTGGCTCTTCTCTGGACATTTTCAATAGTTTCGATGTCTTTCTTTTTAAAAGGGCACCATACTTGATTTGCGTATTCAAGGTGAGGGCGTACCATTGCAGTAAACAAGGCCTTGAACTTTGACTCATCCAAAGTTATAAATGTTCTCCTAATAATTCCCACAATCTTGTTTGCCTTGTTTACTTTTTCAGCCAGGTGTTCATCAAAACTCAAATTATTGTCAATTATTACTCCTAAATCCTTTTCATGTTTAACCTCCCGTAATTCTTCTTCCATTTTGTATATAAAACTCTCTTCCTGAGCACTTCCGATTCTCATGACACAACACTTTTGGGGGTGAAACCTTAACAACCATTTCTTAGACCAACTTTCCATTCTCAGTAAGTCTTCTTGCAATGCCTCACAGTCTTCCTTATTCTTAATTTCCTTAAACAATTTGGTGTCATCTGCGTACAAAAATACACTGCTGTTATGGATTTCTTCTACCAGGTCATTCACATATATCACGAACAAGAGTGGACCCAAAACTGATCCCTGAGGCACGCCACCTATAACTTCTTTCATTTCTGACCTCTCCCCATTCACAATGACCCGTTGTTTCCTACCACACAAAAATGATTTCATCCAGTCAAGTAGTTCTCCAGTAATATTATAACTCCTGAGTTTTTCAAGCAATGGGGGACTGTATCGAAGGCTTTCCTTAAATCACAATAAGCCACATCCACTGCACATCCTTTATCAACAGACTCGGTCCACATATCCAACACTTGAATCAGCTGTAGTACGGTAGACCTCCCTGGTAAGAAGCCATACTGTCTTTTGCTAAATAATTTATTACTCCATGTGTTTCATAATGTTTTCCCTCACGATGGTTTCCATAACCTTACTTAATACACTAGTAAGACTCACAGGTCTGTAATTGCTTGGATCACTCTTATCCCCTTTCTTAAATATTGCTGTAATATTAGCAGTTTTCCACTCCCAGGGAACTTGACGCATTTTCATGGAATTTGTGAAGATAATCCATAATGGTTCCACAAGCACGTCAGCAACCTCCAATATAACCCTAGGGTGTAGTCCATCTGGTCCGGGGGATTTATTTCTCTTTAACTTTTTCAATGTTTTTAGTACATCATTCCTTGATATCTCCATAGTTGACAACTGTGGGGTTTGTCTCACTTCCAATTCTGGCACTGCTCCTGGTGGTTCAATTGTAAATACTGATGAAAAAAATTCTCCCAACTCATCGGCTTTCTCCTTGTCACTTTCTGTCTTTTTATTTTGGTCACCTCCCTTATATAATTATGTAATCCCAGATACTGTCTTTGTCTTGGAGTTAACATACTTCCAGAAAATTTTTGGATTGTGTTTTACATTTTGTGCTATTGTTTGTTCCTTCAATTTAACTCCTTTCCTTGTTTCTTTCCTAACCTGATTATTTAAATGTCTGTACTCACTTAAAACTCTCTGATATTCCTCATTTCCACTGTTATTTCTTTCTGACAATTTCTTCAATCTTTCCCATAGCCTTTGCTTTTTCTTAATCTTCGCCCTAAGTTTTCTGTTCATGGGTAAATCACTGTTTACGTTTTTCCTTGTTTCCCTTTCTTTAAACACTCTGCATGGTATGCATTCTCTGATAACTTCTTGCATTTTAGTTGTAAATCTATTCCACATGTCATCTATACTTCCAGTATTCAAGTATACTTTCCAGTCTATACTTAGCTTCTCCTTCATTCTTAAGTAATTTCCCCTTTCATATAAGTACACATTCTTCTTTGTCTTCCTTATCTGTGGTTCTATATCACAATGAAAAATTATACTACTATGGTCACTTTTGCCGAGTGGGCTGGTTACCTCAATCTCCTCTACTCTCAGGTCATCATCAGTAAACACAAGGTCAAGCACATTCCCTTTGTCGTTTCCTCTACATCTTGTTATGTCTTTTACATGTTGCACTAAGAAACAATCTCTTATTCTTTCTATAAAACTGTGACTATACTGATCTCCATTTGATACTGTGCAAGTTGTCCAGTTTATATTAGGCAAGTTAAAATCCCCTATAACTATTTTATGATTCGTTCGTTGGTCAGCAATTTCTTGTAACAGATCCAATAATCTATTATCGTTCACACTGGTGCTGTTTGGACTCCTGTATACAGCCGTGAGCAATATGTCCTCTTTACCTTTTATATTAATTTTTATATATTCACAAAAATCACCACCCTTCTCAATACTGTAGCACACCCCATGCCTCACATATAACAGCAAACCTCTCCCACAGCTTTCTTCGGATATATTTTCCCCTGACACCTCATATCCCTCAATGTTGAACTCCACAATACTCCTTTCATATCTATAGTTCTTTGGCTTCACCTCAAGTATTACTATCACATGGGGTTTCACTTCCATATCTTCTATTCTTTCCTCAAGTTCATTCACTTTGTCTCTTGTAAATGTATCAACATTACTAAACATCACACATATTTTATTTTGACACTTCATCTTTTCCCCATTCTGCCTCAAGTTTGCTGGATATTTCCTTCTTACTTTCTCCTCACACACAACAGGTACCTTTTCCATGGCTTTCCTCTCACCACATAAAAATTTCCAGTGTCCTTCTCCTCATCACTCTTTTCTTTGGCCTGTTTCCTTAGTTCTTTCTCTCTCTCACGTTCCTCCCTTGTCATATCATGGTACACTACCACATTCCTGAATAAAGGTTCCTTAGCATTTCTTAGTTTATACAAGTGCCTCATGATCCTCATTTTCATTCCTTCCTTTAATGTCACAATCATTGGTCTTGACTTTCTTTCTGGTGCACTATTCTCACCTCCTTCATTACTTGCGGGCTGAGGCACCATACCTATCCTCCGTAATTCCACAACGTCACTATCAAAACAATTTAGGTCCAACTCTCCACAAAACTCTTTAAACATTAGCTTATCATGTCTCATCTTGTCTTCTCTATCCTCCATATTAAACCCACTTATCATGACTTCTGGCATTCTGTGAAGAATTATATTATTCTCTCTACGGAGAATGTCCTTAACTTGTTCCACTGCCTCCTCTGCAATCCCACTTTTGCCTGCTTTTGTAGTACTTTGTGAGTTGTAAGTATTCTGAGTTTCCATCACATAATCCTTGCAAGATTTTACTAAATCATCCTTTACCTCATTGTAAATTTTCTCCTTAGCTTCTTCAATTAGATTACCTTTTATGACATTCATATCCTTATGCACCTCTACAAGCTTATCTGTCTTTCCCATTTCCAACACTCTAAGTTCTTCGATTTTCTTTTTCACTCCATCCATTTCTATACTAAGTCGGCTCTTAACTTCGGCTACTTCACTTTCAACAGCACCAAGCTTAACATATGTCTCCTTCTCAAAATTCTTCATCCTTGTTTCCATTACATCTTGTCTCTTTTCTAACTTTGTAATGTGGTTCAGAACCTTACCAGCAACAATATCACATTTGTTGCAGTACCAGTGGAGTTTGCTAGCATCAGCCCTCCCTAAAAATTTATATACCTCTCTTGATACTCCTTCACACTTAATATGGTGCCAAAATTCACAAAGACCGCACAGTAATGCATCATCATATTCCTGTACCTTCACTTTGCAGTCTGGACAAACCTCCCCCTCTTGAGCCACCACCTTCTCTGTTTGTTTACGTGTGTCACCTCCTTCCGCCATGGCTGATCGGCTGATCCTGGGATGGTAATTTCTTCCTATGTATTTGTCCACTTCTTGCTGGAAACACTTCTCCAGATCCAGTCAATATACTCCTTGGCTTCTTATATTTGATTTAAACAGCTTGCCACTATTCAACTATAATTCAAACTCATAAACAATCGAGCAAATGCAGAGCCAGCCAGAAACACGTCCAACACCAAGAAGACGCTTCTGTCATGTCATGTGCCCTTCCATCTCCCTCTGGACAGCCCTGTGAGGTACAGCAGCAGCACTCAGTAGTTTTTAGCAGCTAGTAAGATGCATCACTTCCTTGCAGTGTTGGCAGCAGCTGCAGTGAGAGCAACAAGCCTGGCGTCCAGCCTCCAGACCTGTGGATCCATCACGGCCACTTGGAGCTGAAGAACTTTGACAAGGGTGAGTGCAGCAACTCCCCCAACCACGCCTCCATCATCCAGCACACAGGTGGGTGTCTTTGTCAGTCACTGAACAGTGTGCAGCTCATGGGAGTCCTGTCATTTATGTGGTATTTTTTGTTATATTTGGTTGTTGGTGTTTTGTTGCCAGTCACTGCTGCGTTGTAGTGTGCCAGTGACGCCACACACAACCTTACACAACCCACGGACACTCCACTATGAGAGTCATCACACATTACAGAGTTTTCATCTTCCTCTATCCAGACTCCCTCCTTGCCTGCTCAAAGTTTCTCAAAGATCTTTCCCCCCTCTCCCTAACGTACTCTTGCACCCTATCCCTCCATTTCACTGGAGGTCGTCCTCTAGCATTCCCTCCCTCTATCTCACTCACATACACCCTTCTGGTCATCTTACTCTCCTCCATTCGCTCCATGTGGCCAAACCACTTTAAAGTCTGTCGCTTCATTTCTTCCACCACTCCACACTTCTTCCCTTCACCCCGTGACACACTCCAAAACTCTTGTACACACTTTCATTACTCATTCCATCCATTCTACTCACACCACAAGCACTCCTCAAATAACTCATTTCCACTGCCTGCACTCTAGACCTCTGACTTTCATTCCAGGCCCTCATTTCACTTGCATATGTTAGGGTTGGTACTATTATTGTATTTCCCAAATCCCTCTTTACCTCCATGCTCACAATTCTGCCATTCATGATTTGTCTCAAAGACCCTACCACCCTTCTTCCTTGCAATGCAATGCAATGAGAGAGAGAGAGAGAGAGAGAGAGAGAGAGAGAGAGAGAGAGAGAGAGAGAGAGAGAGAGAGAGAGAGAGAGAGAGAGAGAGAGAGAGAGAGAGAGAGAGAGAGAGAGAGAGAGAGAGAGAGAGAGAGAATTACATAGAAATACAAAGAATTACATAGAAAATCAGACCACACAGACCCCATGGTCCAGACTAGGTGGTCTGTCCTTAAACCTAAGTGATTCTACATTAATCAGATGGCTCCAAAACGTTGCTTTTCTACTCTAGTTAATATTAAGCTCAAGGAAGTGACTGTCGAGCTTGTTTTTAAAGGAGTCAATCGTGTTACACTGGACCACTGATGGTGGGAGCTTATTCCATTCTCGCACTACAACGTTGGTGAAGAAAAATTTGGAGCAGTCTGAATTTACTTGTCTACATTTGAATTTTATGCCATTGTTCCTCGTTCGCAGTGTCATCGATCATAAACAATTTTGTTCTGTCTACATTCGTGAAACCATTAAGTATTTTAAAACATTCGATCAGTTTTCCTCGGAGAATCAGTTTTCCTCGGAGGCGACGTTTCTCGAGAGAACATGTTAAGGGTGGAAAGCCTTTCTTCGTAGGATTTGTTGCGCAAGGAAGGGATCATTTTTGTTGCTCGACGCTGAACACCTTCTAGTTTAGCAATGTCCTTTGCATGGTGGGGAGACCAAAACTGTACCGCATATTCCAAGTGGGGTCTGACTAAACTGTTGTAGAGCGGAAGTATTACATCTTTATTTTTAATAAAAGTTTCTTTTAATGAAGCCCAACATTCTGTTCGCTTTATTTGCTGCATCGATGCATTGATGTGAGAATTTGAGGTTTGACGCGATTTTGACCCCCAGGTCCTTAACGCATTGAACGCTTGTGAGTTTAACGCCGCGCATTTCGTAATCGAACTTCTTATTTTTTGTTCCAGCTTGAAGGACCTGGCACTTGTCTACGTTAAAGGGCATCTCCCATTTATCCGACCAAGCTGAAATTTTGTACAAATCCTCTTGGAGGCTTTGCCTGTCTTCGTCAGTGAGAACCGAGTTACCAATCTTTGTGTCGTCTGCAAATTTACTAATGTGATTATTGAGTCCAACATCCACATCGTTGATGTAAATAATGACGAGCACTGGGCCAAGAACCGAGCCCTGAGGGACGCCACTAGTGACAGGCGCCCACTCTGAGTTAAATCCATCAATCACAACTCTTTGTTGTCTGTTGCTCAACCAATTCGCGATCCATTGGTTTACTTGACCGTCAATGCCTATTTGCTTTAATTTATATAGTAATTTATGATGTGGGACTTTATCAAACGCTTTCTGGGAATCAAGATAGACTACGTCCAATGATTAGGCTACGTCATAAACAGAGAAGAGATCGTTATAAAAGGTCAGTAGGTTTGACAGGCAGGATCTTTTGTCACGGAAGCCATGTTGTGAATCCCCAATTAATGAGTGGCTTTCGAGGTAACTCACAATTTTGTCTCTAATTATGCTCTCGAGTAGCTTACCTACAATTGAAGTTAGATAAATGGGTCAGTAGTTACCTGGTACTTTTTTGTCTCCTTTCTTAAAAATCGGCGTCACGTTAGCCTTTTTCCAATCTGAAGGGACGATGCCTTGTCGCAAGGACATATTGAATACGGTTGTGAGGGAGGAGAGTATTTCGCTCTTTGTTTCTTTAAGCAGTATAGGATATACTTTGTCGGGTCCGGGACTTTTATTTGTTTTAAGTGAATGGAGAGCTTTAAGGACTTCATCGGTTGTTATTTCAAAATTAGGCAATGCATGCTCGAGATTTACAATAGTACTGGTGTTGGTGGTAGGGGGAGGAAGACTGTTAGTATTAAACACCGAGGAAAAGTAATTGTTTAAGAGGTTTGCAATGTGTTGGCTGTCAGTCACTAGTGCACCGTCGCTGTTTGTTAAAGTTCCAATACCACTTTTGATCGCCTTTCTGTTGTTTATGTAACTGAAGAAAGATTTCGGATTATTTTTACAGTTGGCTGCAATATTTTCTTCATATCTACGCTTTGCCTGACCTACTAGTCTTTTTACTCGTCGCCTGGCATCATTATAAAGTCTAATGTTTTCAGCCGTGCTTTGTTCTTTAACCTGTAAAACAATTTTCTCTCATTGACTGATTGTTTAATTTCGCTATTAAACCACGGTGGGCTTTTATTAGTGTTAATTCGCTTCTCGCACAAGGGGACCAATGTGTTCTGCTGAGTGAGTAAGTGATTTTTAAGGCTTAGCCAGGCTTCCTCTACGTTGCCGTCATCTGATAGTTGTATTTCTGTTAGTTTTTGTCGGATTTCTACGAAGTTAGCTCTTTTGGAATTGGGCACCTTTACTTTATTTTCAGTCACTGATGATTGATTGAGAGAGAGAGAGAGAGAGAGAGAGAGAGAGAGAGAGAGAGAGAGAGAGAGAGAGAGAGAGAGAGAGAGAGAGAGAGAGAGAGAGAGAGAGAGAGAGAGAGAGAGAGAGAGAGAGAGAGAGAGAGAAGAGAGCAGCATGGAAGAGAGGAACGATTAAGAGAAGAAAAATAAAAATAAAATAATGACGGAAAAATGGAAGAAAAAGTAATAGGAAGAAAGGGAATGAGAGAGAGAGAGAGAGAGAGAGAGAGAGAGAGAGAGAGAGAGAGAGAGAGAGAGAGAGAGAGAGAGAGAGAGAGAGAGAGAGAGAGAGAGAGAGAGAGAGAGAGAGAGAGAGAGAGAGAGAGAGAGAGAGAAACCAACTTTCTATAAATCAAAGTGAGGTCATTCCTTGTTGATTTATACCATAGGGTGCTGGCCATCATGTGTTTGAAGATATCCTGAATTTAGCCTAACATAATTTAACAAAACCCAGTCACTATAGGTCTTCACTCAGAAAACTCATCTATGCTTCCTTACTAATGAGACTTTCTATACAACAAAGTGTGGTTATTTCTGGTGGCAGTTTAACCCTTCTCCTCTACCATGAACCTAAAATTCCACTTTTAAATACCCGACTGATCTCCTTTGGCCTTCTCTCCTCCTGAAGTTGATCTCCCCTGTGGCCTCTCATGCCTTTGCTGGAGCAGTGCTGGGCCTGGCTCCTGTTTTGCTGCCCTTGTGTGCCTTCATTGCTGTAAAAAACTAAACTGTACCTCTTTGTATCCTTGAGACATGTTCCCTTTTCAGCTTCTCACTGTGTCCTCTCAGTCTCCTCCTCCACTCTGTCACAACCAGCTCCATTCTATGTATACACTGTCCAGTCCACCAGTTAATTATACAAAGCTATTACATCTCCTGTTCATCTTCTATGTGTGTGTGTGTGTGTGTGTGTGTGTGTGTTGTACTTTTTTTGGTTTTCAGATTAAATAAGAAGTATGAGTGTGGCAATCTGTTTATGAAGGTGATTTTTTTTTAAGTAAGGGCAAGTTCTGTACAAACCCAGAGCACCAAAACACTCTCAGTAAGGGGCCAGGGACTATCTGGACCACTCTGGGTAAGCACAGCAGTGTCCTGGACAGCAGCAGCCGGCCACTCCACCTGCAGGGAAAGGTGTGGCCTGTGGGTTATAAAGTCACCCCTAGAGTACCTGTGTGCTGGGGGAGTACTCCAAGATGGCACGCCACTTTCTTCACAGCTAACACTGACAGCCTACGTCTCATTATTCCACTCTTATGCTTTCACCAGTGGTCACCACAACTTTAAATATACAGGCTTAAACTCTAATAGCCCTGTGTTTCCGGCAGCTGAAGATCAGGAACAAGGAGATGACGGCACTGGGCCAGAGGCTTGGGGCACTCCGGGAGGCTCTGCAGGACAAGGCCAAGGAAGCAAAGAGTGGCCAGGCTGTGGGACCGAGGCACAGAGAGCCAAGACGGCCGAGGGTTTATCAAGACTGACACCAACATGACGGTCAGAGTGTTAGAGGTAAGAGTCTTACATGATGAAACATTGTGGAAGCCTTGCCAGAGTATACGAACCCACAACGTGTCCTGTAGCTTCTGAATGAGTGCCTTCAAGCTCTGGTGCTGGTGTTGCTGCCTCCCTTCCTTTGTTATGAGTGTTTCCATACTTACTGCTCAAGGTCTTCAACTCAAGCTCATCCCTGTGGCCTCCAACTCTCTAATTCAAGAGTTGCATCGTAGCTCATTCTTTCATTTCTTGACTGGTGAATAATTATCTAACTTCTTCTGTATTTCCAAGCTCATCCCTGTGGCCTCCAACTCTCTAATTCAAGAGTTGTAGTGTATCTAATTTTTACACTTCTTGACTGGTGAATGATTATGTAACTTTTGCTGTATTTCCAAGCTCATCTTGGTGGCCTCCAACTCTTTAATTCAAGAGTTGTAGTGTATCTAATTCTTCCATTTCTTGAACAACTTAATTTCTGGTATTCTAGCACTTAAGTACTGCCACTAAAAGACCTCTTGAACTATTAAATTTGATAGCCTCTTGGCATCTCCTAGTCTGAAAACTCACAGTCCTTTCTTCCTTCCCATGACTTAAACTTCTTCAGAATGGGAGTGCCAAAAGTCTTCCAGTCTCCCCTGTGGTACATTTCCTCCTCCCAGTCTTCATCACAGTCCTTTCCTCCTTCCCATGACCTAAACTTCTTCAGAATGGGAGTGCCAAAAGTCTTCCTGTCTCCCCTGTGGTGCATTTCCTCCTCCCAGTCTTCATCACAGTCCTTTCCTCCTTCCCATGACCTAAACTTCTTCAGAATGGGAGTGCCAAAAGTCTTCCAGTCTCCCCTGTGGTACATTCCCTCCTCCCAGTCTTCATCACAGTCACCTTCTGTATAACGTCATGTTTTCCCATAGTGCTTACCTCCTGCCATGAAGAGTCCGGGTGCTCGAGAAGGCATCAGTTTTCTTCCTTTTCTTCTTCTTCTTCTTCCTTCCTCTTCCTTCCTCCTTCTTCTATCTGTTGTCACTTTTCAGGAACACCTTTGGCCAGGGTCTCGTTTCCGGGGACAAGCACGGAATTTTTTTTTTTTTTTTTTCATTTTTATTATATTTTTTCTGATTTTCTCTTCTCCTTCCTTTTTTTGTTTTTCTGCTTTTTTCTTTTTCTTTCTCCATGTTTTCTTCTTCATTTTTCTTCTTATTTTACTTTTCCTTTCTACTTTTTTTTCTTACTATTATTCGTGGCCTTTTTTTTGTTTTTATTTTGTTTCTTTTTCCTTTTCTTCTTCCTTCCTCCTTTTCTTCTTTTTCCAGGGACAACTTTGGCTACACTTGGAAAAGACTGTCACTCCCTACACTTGAACATCCCTAACGCTAAGTAACCCCTCAAGCCTCTCTCCTTCCCACCCAGCAACCAGATGGCGCCAGTAGTCTCATTACTGCTGCAAAAAACTACTTGCACATTCACAGCAGTTAAGTAGCCCCGAAATGACTCCTTCCCACCCAGCAACCAGATATCTTAGTGGTAGTTAAAATAGTCCTGCCTTATGGTTTCCAAGGGCTTGAAGCTTGTTTGTTGCTTGTGTGTGAAAGGAAGAATTGTCAATGCATTTTTCACAAGCTTATACAAGTAGTAGTGATTGTAGTGCTATATGGTTTTCAAGGGGTGAGAGGGAGCTTGTTCCTTGCTTGTGGTGTGAAAGAAAGGCTTGTCATTATATTTTTTTTCAGTTTATTGACGTAGTACTGAATTAGTTAAGTGAATACAAGGCTTGGAAATAATTAATAGGTGTTGCTATTGGGTTTACAAGGCCTGGGAGCTTGTTCCTTGCTTTTAGTGAGAGAGGTAGAAGTCTAGTGAGTTATGTAAGAAATGGCAGATGTTTATGAGTTATGTTAAGCAAAAAATAAACACAAACAATATGATCAAATTAATTTATAGTTAAAATATTTTACTATAAAAAGAAACACACACACACACACACACACACACATATATATATATATATATATATATATATATATATATATATATATATATATATATATATATATATATATATATATATATATATATATATATATATATATATATATATATATATATATATATATATATATATATATATATATATATATATATATATATATATATATATATATATATATATATATATATATATATATAGACATACCACACTGGGAAAAATAAAAAATAAATATAGTAAGTACATTCGTATATTACATCTTCAGACTAAATGGTACATTTGACAGATTGAGACAGTTTATATACATGGACATGGGCAAGGGCGAGGTCGGACAAACCCTCAGCGGAGAGGGAGGCGAGGCATAATTAGCGGGATTAACCTGACTTGCCCAGTTGTTGGTGGGGGGCTTAGTTTGAGTCAAGTAAATACCTGCCAGTTGTTCTTTGACACTACCTAAAAGGATTAACCTCACTCAGATGTTAGTGTTTCCACATGTCTGGTGTGTGTGTGTGTGTGTGTGTGTGTGTTTACCTAGTTGTGACATACGGGAAAAGAGCTACGCTCGCACTGTCCCGTCTCCATATCCTCTCATATCCTCTCTTATCCAACTTTTCCTTAAAATCCTGAATGTTTCTTGCACAAACCACCTCCTCTAGTCTATTCTACAGCTCAATGCTTATGTTTGGGAAGCTAAACTTTTTCACATCTCGCCTACACGTGGTCGCCCTCAACTTCTTTCCATGTCCTCTTGTTTCTCTCTCACTCCACACACACAGGTCCTCTCTGTCCAGATTCTCCACCCCACTCACCACCCTGTACACTGCTATCAGGTCTCCTTTTTCTCTTCTTCTCTCCAGGGCTGTGAGCCCCATGCTATTGAGTCTCTCCTCGTAAGTCCGATCCTTAAGTTCCTTTACCATCTTAGTTGCCATTCTCTGTACTCTTTCCAGCTTTCTTATATTCTTCTTCTCGTGAGGAGACCAGACCACTGCTGCATACTCCAACCTTGGCCTTATCATTGTAACTTTTACTTTCTTCATCATCTCTTCGTCCAAATACACAAATGTCGTCCATATGTTCTTCAGCAAATTCATAGTTTGTCCCGTTATCCTGTTGATGTGTTTGTCCAGTTGTTGTAACCCGTAATCCGGGGTCACACAGGGGCGACGACACACTGTTTGTATTAGTGACACTTGACTTAAAATTCTAGTACTTTAGGAGTATTTAAAGGAGTTCTTAAATGGGGTGATGAAACGGTGTCGCCTTTCTTATATGTATTTTATTCTACCTTAATACTACTTAATATTACAGAGGGTAAAAATATTGTTTAAACCAGCGACTGGCTTACTAGACTCAATGAGTCTTCAGGTTTTCTTTCACTATTGGTTACTGACGTTAACACTGGTATAATATTGAGTAAAAACTCACACAATAAAGTATCATAGAAATATAATCCTAAGTAAAACTAAGATAATAGAACACAATAGATATGTTAGATACGCTTTCCTCTATGGTAATTCTTCACTCCATACTCACAGTAGCAACGATGAATGTTCTACCCATGTTGTCTAGGGAAGGACAACTGAGTGTCCAGCCACGAACAGAGTGCTGGTTAATCTGAGGTCAAGCCTGGAGAAAATGCTTCTTATATAGGCAGATATCGCGAGGTAATACGTCAGGCGTGTGAGTCATACATCAAACTCACACCGAGCTCATACAATAATCTACCTAACCGACATGCTTAATTCACGCGGTGACGCAGCTTTGTTTTCATAACATTTTGTTCCGCGGCTGATCGTGTATTGGCTGCGGGGATTGTGTTTTGGCTTAGAGAGATAAGCGGGTGCGTTAATGGGCAATTACAATTGTGTATAGGTTGGTAAATGAACAGTGGGGACAATCATGTGTTGGAGTCCGTGTTGTGTTTTAGCGGTCGATACCGCTGTTGTCATCGGAAAATATTGCCGGTGAAGATGATGATGACACGAGTGGTGTCGCAGCCCTCGGGCACCATACCCCCCGTTAAAACCACGTCCTCGTGGCACGAAGCGGTCCGCCCGGCGGACGACCATGGAGGGCCAAGACGGGGATGGCGGGATCGTGGGGAGGAGGCCTGCGAGACGGGACCTGAAGAGACAGAAGAAGGCCACCCACCGGCGACGAAGACGACGCCGAGGAGGAGCAGCCACCCCACACCAAGGGAGGAAGGGGTCGAAGGCGGGGACCGGAGACGGATTCCTGGAGCGCGTGAAGTGCTGGAGGGAGGTCCAGCGGGGGGCCAGAGACGACCCGGGCGACGGCGGCGGGGAGGAAGGGTCCAAGGGAGTCTTGGCCAGGAGCGATGAGACCACGTCACGTCCGATGTGGAAGGGGCGCGATGAACCGTCAGCGGGGCGTCACCGTCCATAGTAGCAGAGGCAGGGAGGCTGAAGGCGTCGGAGGGCACTACAGCCCATACCGAGGCTGAGGAGACCTGTCCCGTTGATGGTCTGCCTGTATTTGGAGACCGGGCTGTCCGGGCAGACCATGGTGACCATCTGGGGAGTATCGGTAGCGAAGACCCAGCCTGCAGGAGACGGATGAAGACCGGGGAAGACTCTGAGGAGACTTAGAACACAGCGAGAGGGCGTCTGGGCGATCGAAAGAGAGCGATCTCGCAGCGCTGGACAGAAGTCGAGTAGACAGGGGCGACAGGGGACATACATAGAGCAGGTGGTGTTTAGTACAGCGGTCCAAGGAGTCTAAGAGCATATAGTGAGTGCGGTCTTCAGAAACCGCAAGGTAGTGGAAAGCGTGTCGGTGTGCAGAAAATATGGCGTGCCATCAAGATGAAAAGGCAACGCGTCCATTTTAAACACATCGAACACGTCAGAGGGATCCTTTCATGGGGATTTGTAAGTAGAAGTGAAGGGTTCCTGAGGAAAGCGTACCTTTAGAAATAACCCTAGAGACATCTCTATACAATGCTAAATATTCATGTGCTGCAGGGAAAAGTAAGCCTGGGTAATGGAGTGACGCATTGCTGAGCACACGAAATAGTACATCATTTGGAAGGAGGAGAGGGGAAACCTGCGTTTGGGACAGCTGCTGAAGGCCAAGCTTGAGATTCAGAGTATCATGATTTAGGTCACTAAGTGCCAACTGAATGAGAAGGATAGTCTCCAAAATACGCATTTCCCCTTCAATTTGCAAGGTTTTAGTGAGAACTGACGGATAATAGCTGAGGCCAAAGCTGAGGCGGACTCTAGACGGAGATGGCAGAATGAATATGACGGAGGTCCTGAACTGTGGCGTTGAGGACTTCCTGATGGAGGTTAAGTTGACGTCTCTCTTCTGTGGACAGAGTGTAGAGCTGGGAGAGCTTCCGTGTATCACATCTATTTGGGCCTGAGTGGCCGTACCGAAAAGGAGGTTTGCTACCGAGCCAAGGAAATCCACGGCTCCTCGCTTCTGGCGAGTCCGAAAACGGGCTTCAATCTCTACCACTCATATCCGACAGAAAGCTGTTAAGATCTTTGAATAACTTCTCAAACTCAATGTGAAAAGAGTCTAGAGTGCGCCTGAGCAGACCAACAGTGGGGAACGATTGATTCATATGTTCAATCGACCATGAAACTTCCGCTGTTAGATTTGCCACGTTGATGAGAGGACGTTGGATGTCGTCCGTCTTGATGACGACGGGGACAACATAGTACCGTCCTGTCAACAGCATCTTAAAGACTGGGGAGAAGACGAGGCCGGGACGAATGGGTTGCTCCGGGAGGGATCAAGGGAAGACAAGGAGAGGGCAACACCCAGGATCTGTAATTATAGGGGGCATCAGTTCGTTGGTCGTTGTCGATACTCAAGAGGGCGGTCCATCACATTGGGGAGAGAAGGGTACCGTATTGGATCGTAATGAGCGACTGACACAGGGCTCTGAAGGAGCTGAGGGAACCAATGAGGGGACCTCTGAAGCATCTGAGGAGACAGGAGCCGGTGAGGAGAGCTCGGAAGGAGCTGGAAAGGACAATGGCAGCGGCTCCTCGGGGAATAAGTCATGGGGAGTGGGTCCACTTCTACTACTTGATCAGGGAGAGGGTATGCACGCCTGACATTAGGAGAGTCATGGAAGCCAAGAGTCCTCGTGAACGACCTGAACATTATTTGTGTGAACTGTCTTGATCTTACCACCTCTAACATGACGCAGTCGTAAGACTACAGGGCTTATTTTTCTAGCACCTAAAGGTCCATTGAACAAGGGCTGGAGCTTCTTTGGTTCGCCCTTTGTACAAACATGCCTTAAGTAGACCCGATCTCCTACTACCACCTGTTTGGGTTTGGATTTCCTAAACATTCTTTCTGACTCCTGCCATCCTATATCTATATTGGTCTGACATAGTTTATAGGTCCGATGCGACACTAGAAGTAAATGCTTTATAGCTGTCAACATCATAACAAGGTTGGAGTTTATTCTCAAGCACTTCAAAAGGAACATTTGGGTCCTGAGAGAAAAGCAAGAAAATGGTGAATCTTTCAGAACACGATGGTAGGCAGTGTTGTAGGCGTGTGTTGCAACCGGAAGCATTTGGTCCCAGATACCGCGATTGTCCTCGCACAAAGTTCTCAAGATATTTATTAAGGTGCCATTAGGCCTTTCTATCACCCCGTTTGCAGACGGGTGATAAGGAGTTGTCCTTAGATGATCAATCTGTAACAACTGAGTCAACTCTCGTAAGAGAGTGTTGACGAACTCCTTTCCTTGATCCGTGACTAGAATCGGCGGGATGCTGTGTACACAGACTACGTTCTTGTAGAACGCAGCTGCCACTTCCTTGGCTGCCTTCGTACGAAGGGGGGTTGCTACCAAGAAGCGTGACAGGACGTCTATCACTGTCAGTACATACCTATAGCCTTCGTCTGAAACAGACAAAGGTCCGACAATATCCATATGGACTCTGTCAAACGGTTGGCCAACCTCTGGATACCTCATAAGTGGAGCTGGCGGGATCCTCTTCTTAAACCGACAACAGACAGGACAAGATCTGACATATTGCTCCACGTCCGCCTTCATTCCCGGCCAGTACGCAAACTTGCGACAGCGTGCCAACGTAACCTTAGTGCCTCCATGCCCTGCAGGTAGCATGGAATGCGCCAAAGCTAACGCGTTAGGAATGTAGCTTGGTGGAACGATAACCAGTCTTTTCTGCTTGTTGTATTCATCGCAAACATCGCGGTAGAGAATGCCGTTCTCTACACACACTTCACTAAGAGGCAGTTTTTTGAAGTGCCTCTTAGCTGCATTTAACGTTACATTGCTCCTCTCTGCAACCTTTCTCTCATCTCTCTCATGTACGTTACCACCGGTGGTTTGTTCAAAAGCATGCTTCAATTCTCTCAGTTCAGGATCGCGATCCTGGTGCTCCATGAGTCCAGCAAGACTCCAATGGAGAAACTTATCCTGTTTGTCATGTCCCTCCGGAGAGGCGACAGACATGTCCTGTCCACCCGTAAGGGTGACAGACATAATTCGAGCATCCAATTCGCCTTCTATCACGTCACTCTCCTGATTCCTAATCCTTGACAAAAATCTGCTACCATGTTGCTGGAGCCTGGGAGATAATCAATACTAAAGTCAAATTCTCCTAGAAGTGTCTGCCAGCGTGCAATCCTGCTGCTAGGCACTGTGCTTTTTAACAGCCAAGTCAGTGGTCTATGGTCCGACAGGATGTGTATCCTATAACCCAAGATAAGGGTCGGTTAGTACTGAGGCCATAGATGACTGCTAAAGCTTCTCTCTCTACCGCTGAGTAGTTACGTTCTGCTCCATTCAGGGTTCTACTAAAATATGCTATGGGACGTAAATTACCATTTTCATCCTTTTGTTGCAACACACCACCTATTGCCTTATCTGACGCATCTGTGGTGAGATTGAAGGGCTTCCGGAAATCCGGAAAGGCTAAAACAATGTCAGTCGTTAGACTGTTCTTTAGTGTGCTAAATGCATGCAATGCCTCTTCATTCCACTCCAGATGTGTCTTATCATTTTTGGTTACTTTCCTCCCTTTGAGTAAATTATTAAGTGGGATGCTATCTTGGCAAAGTCTTTAATGAATTTCCTATAAAAGTTAACCAATCCCAGGAAACCTTGAAGTTCTTTGACTGTTTTCGGAGGAGTGAGTTGTTGCACCGCCTGTACCTTTGAGGGCTGAGGCTTCAAGCCAGAAGCACTAACAATGTGACCCAGATAATCTACTTGCTCTTTGAAAAAGGAACACTTATCTAGTCTTAAGGACAGGTGAGCCTTCTGCAGTCTGTCCAAGACGGCATGGAGGTTCTTTAGGTGATGGTCCATGTCTTTCCCTTGTACTATCAAATCATCAAGGTATACATGTACAATTCTTCCTGTCAGACCTATGAGAACTTGATTCATGATCCGTTGATAGGCTGCAGGTGCTGTTTTAATCCAAAGGGACTGTAGTGAATTCATAGAGGCCATAAGGTGTCGTGAAGGCTGTCAAGTGTTTAGATTCCTCTGCCAATGGGACTTGGTGGTAGCCTGGCGCAAATCAAGGGAGGTGAATACTTTACTTTCCCTAACTGTCGCAAAATGAGGTTAATGTTAGGGAGTGGATGTTTGTCATCAATCAATTCATCGTTCAGAGCGCGGAAGTCGAGACAAAGTCTGACTCCACCATCCTTTTAGCAACAGGGACTAGAGGTGCGCTGTAGGGTGACGCACTAGGGCGTATAATACCCTGGGCCTCAAGGTCCTTGAGCTGAATCTCTATTTCTTTATGATATTTTACTGGTATTGGGTATGGCTTTTTATATATAGGCTTGTCATTTTTTAGCCTTAAAGTGTGAACATAATAGGGGGTAATAGTGAGTGGCTCGTTTTTTAGAGCAAACACATCAGGATACTTGCGGGTTAAGCCTTCAGACAGCAATTTTCCCGTTGTGAGGGTAAAATAGCTCGTCTATCAGCTTATCGAGTACCATCTGCTTACTTGACTGGGTGACAGGCGGCTTTGTAGCTGTTTTTGTGACAGCCGCTACACATTCATTAGTCGATGATTGATAGTATTCTGAGTGACAAGAATAAATGTGTCCCATCACTTCACCTGTTGGCATCTCAATAGTTTCTTCAGTTGGGTTAGCATAGGGAATGATGAATTTGCCTTTGGTTTGTTTGACGTTAGGAGTTAAGGTTACTAACACTGGAAATAAAAATGAAGAAGGGATATCATTGGACCTTGGGAGAAATAAGGCTTGCTGGGCTCTGCCAATCTCTGCCTCCAGAGTGACATACCCTGCCGTGCCTGGTAGCAAGGACGCCACGTTAATAGCGTATGCTTTCACTGGTACTTCCTCCATCTCGTCTAAAGTAGGTTTATGATCTTCTGGGTACGGGCTCATATCGTCCGCAGCCAGGGAATGTACTTCCACTGGGTAGGCCCCACCATTACACTAAACTGCCCAGGTGTGTCCAGCGGTGCAGCTACCACATTTTGTCTCCACATAAATTCTAGGCCCAACAAAACTGCTGTTGGTAACACTAAACCTTCTGATATTAATACAAATTTTCTATAATTTCTCCGTGCCCAAAGTCTACTACTACTTCGGCTATTCCTTTATTAGGGATTGAGTCCGATCTACCTTGTATGGAGAGAGGTTCTGTAACTATCATCTTCCCGCCTACCTTCCTAAATAAATCTTCTTCTATTAGGGACGCTCCTGCTCCTGTGTCTAGCATTGCGTAAACCATCTCCTTTTGTGCATTAGCGCCTACGCACAATCTCAACGTGAGGGCGTTGGTAGGGCCGTGGACTGCCGCAGCTACTCTGGGGTCGTGTTTTTTTTGTTGTTCTCGGGGGCAGGGTTAACCCAGGAGCTACGGGGTGAGGGCCCGGCCGTGTACTCCGGGCGCCAGGCAGCGCACGGCGAGACAGGCTGACGCCTGTTTCGAGTGGGCTGGTACTGAGGGTACCGAGAGCCCGTTGGTGGGTGGTAGGCACCCCTATACTGCCTTCCATATGTGCAATCGCGAGCCATGTGTCCTACATACCCACAAGCATAACATGTAGGTGGCGTGGGCGCGTTCCCATATGGGCGTGTAGGTGGCGCGGCGTGCCGTCCTCCCCTTTGGGGTATCGGGTAACGTGACTGGCCTGGAGGGCGTGGAGGACGGGCTTGTGAGACATGTTTGGGTCCGGATGCCTGGGTGGAACAGACGTTCAGCACTTTTATTTCTTTGGCGATATCGGCATCGGATAGCTTCGACTCTGGATAAGCTTTAATATACTCATACCCTTTCTTTAATACCTTCTGTGGGTCCCCCTTTTCTTCCTCCGTTAGGATGAGTAAGAGGGCCGGAGGAAAGCCTCTCTGAGCCGTAAAGCGGTTATCTCAGTTAGAAACTGGCATTGTCAGGCTTGAGAGCGATCAACTCGTCTCTCAATGTCTCCAGGCGGATGAGGAAGGTGCGGATGTTTTCTCCTGTCCGCCGTTTTGCCTCTCCCAATTCTTTCTGGAGGACCGAAAAGGTCCTTACTGTGGGAAACACACGTAGGAAGTCTTCCTTTACTTTTTCCCAATCCTGTCCACATCTAGTGATACAACCGAGGAGATGATCGCGCGCTGCTCCCAGGGCATATTGTTTGGCTAACTCAATCTTTCCGGTAGTGTCCCAATTTGCCTGTGTCCGGCTTTCAATATCCTCTATCCATTTCTTTGCTAGCTTATGGCATGGGAGGTTTGGTGCTTTGCTACTTTTTTCTTCTCCACCACAAAAATATAAGAGTCCCTGCACTCTACTAAAATCATTCAAGGTATGACGGCTAAGTAGCGTGACAAGATCATCATGGGCAAGGGTGATCGATTTTCCATCTTCTTTTTGGGTGGGTTTGTTCTTGCCTTCGTCTGGCATTTTTAACTCTAAAGTCTTATTCCCGTAATTCCAAGAATAACTGTCTTCTCCCTCGCTTTCGGATGTGGACATACACCAGTACAATACCAATATAAACCAATATAAATCGCAAGTTTCACCACATGTTTCACCACATGTTTCACCACATGTTTCACCACATGTTTCACCACATGTTTCACCACCCCACACCTGACACCAATGTTGTAACCCGTAATCCGGGGTCACACAGGGGCGACGACACACTGTTTGTATTAGTGAAACTTGACTTAAAATTCTAGTACTTTAGGAGTATTTAAAGGAGTTCGTAAATGGGGTGATGAAACGGTGTCGCCTTTCTTATATGTATTTTATTCTACCTTAATACTACTTAATATTACAGAGGGTAAAAATATTGTTTAAACCAGCGACTGGCTTACTAGACTCAATGAGTCTTCAGGTTTTCTTTCACTATTGGTTACTGACGTTAACACTGGTATAATATTGAGTAAAAACTCACACAATAAAGTATCATAGAAATATAATCCTAAGTAAAACTAAGATAATAGAACACAATAGATATGTTAGATACGCTTTCCTCTATGGTAATTCTTCACTCCATACTCACAGTAGCAACGATGAATGTTCTACCCATGTTGTCTAGGGAAGGACAACTGAGTGTCCAGCCACGAACAGAGTGCTGGTTAATCTGAGGTCAAGCCTGGAGAAAATGCTTCTTATATAGGCAGATATCGCGAGGGTAATACGTCAGGCGTGTGAGTCATACATCAAACTCACACCGAGCTCATACAATAATCTACCTAACCGACATGCTTAATTCACGCGGTGACGCAGCTTTGTTTTCATAACATTTTGTTCCGCGGCTGATCGTGTATTGGCCGCGGTGATTGTGTTTTGGCTTAGAGAGATAAGCGGGTGCGTTAATGGGCAATTACAATTGTGTATAGGTTGGTAAATGAACAGTGGGGACAATCATGTGTTGGAGTCCGTGTTGTGTTTTAGTGGTCGATACCGCTGTTGTCATCGGAAAATATTGCCGGTGAAGATGATGATGACACGAGTGGTGTCGCAGCCCTCGGGGCACCACACAGTGACATGTTCTCTGAGATAGTCACTCCCAAATCTTTTTCTTCCATTCCTCTGCATATTATCTCACTTCCCATCTTATAATCATATTCACATCTTCTACCACTCCTACCAAACTCAATTTTTTTACATTTCCCAAGGTTGAATTCCATCTGCCATGTACCACTCCACTCCCATATTTTGTCCAGGTCCCTCTGCAATGCCTCAGTCTTTCACATCATTGACTCATCTCAATAGCTTTGCATCATCTGCAAACACTCACATAGCTGGTCACTCCTTCCACCATATCATTTATATAAACAGCAAACATTATTGGCGCCAGCACCGAACCTTGTGGGACCCCACCCCCTAACAGGGCACCAGTTGGAAGCCTTGTCCTTGATTATTGTCCTCATTTCCCTGTTAGTTAGGAAGTCCTCCAGCCACTTAATCAGTCCATCACCCTCCACCCCTATTTTTAATTTTCCAAATTAGCCTTCTGTGTGGTACTTTGTCGAATGCCTTTTTCAAATCCAGGTACACTCCATCCCCCCAGCCTTCTCTCTCTTGTATTAAATCTGTCACCCTTGAGTAGTAACATAACAAGTTGGTGACACGATCTCCCTCCTGAATCCAAACTGGCAATCCGAGATAATTCGCTCACTTACCAAAAAATCCGACCACCTGTTTTTAACTAGCCTCTCACATATCTTCGCAACCACACTAGTGAGTGATACCGGTCTGTAATTTAATGGGTCCTCACTCTCTCCTCCTTTATAAATTGGTACTATGTTTGCTCTCTTCCAATCTTGTGGTACCCTTCCTTCACTCAGGGAGGTGCTCATTATGGAGTGCAGTTTCTCTGCAAGTTGCTCACTACATTCTTTCAGGATCCACCCTGATACTTCATCCAGCCCTGTTGCCTTTCTTACATACAGCTTGTTCAAGCTTTCCTTGACCTCCTGCACCGTTAACTGTATCTCCTGCATAACCCTTCCTCTTTCCTGGCCCGGTGGTTGTACGAATTCGTCTTCCTTTGTGAAAACTATGAAAGCTGTTGTTCATCACTTCTGCCATCTCTGCTGGGTCCTCATATGTAGTTCCATCCATTTTCAGTTTATCGGTTGTTTCTCAATTCTTTAATTTGCCGTTCACATGTCTATAAAATAATTTAGGTTGGTCTTTGCATTTGTCGATTATATCTTTTTCACATTTCCGTTTTTCTTCTCTTCTAATCTTTATATATTCATTCCCTGCTTGTTTGAAATTGTTCCATGCGTTGATTCTTCCTCGTCTCCTCCATCCCTTCCAGGCTTCCTCCTTTCTTTTTCTAGCTGCCTCGCATCTTTTGTTAAACCACTCCTTTTTACCAACATCCTTTTTGGTTACCTTAGGGACATATCTATTCTCGGCTTCTTTGTACAGCTTTAAAAACTCCTCCCTTGGGTACTTTTGGCTTTGTACAGCCCACTCCAATTTGCATTCTCAAAAAAAGCTCTCATATTAACAAAGTCTGCCTTAGAGTAGTTACTTTTCCCTATTTTGTGATCCTCTTTTCGGTCAATCGTTCTCTTTTCTTTATCTTCAAATTCCACAATCGCATGGTCACTCTTTGCTATTGGGCAATCTATTTTTTTATTTTCTATTACTTCCGGTTCCTTGCTAAATACCAGGTCTAGTCTTGATGCCTCGCCTTCTTTCCCGAATCTGGTGTGTTCCTTAATCCATTGCATCAGCACATGTTCCATTGCCAGTTGCAGGAGTCTTCCTCCCCACGACTCTCCTGTTCCCTGCGTTTGCCAATCCTCCCATTCTACCTCTTTGCAATTAAAATCACCCATAAAAATTATTCTCTCACCCTCTCTCAACATTCCATCCTGGCAACTCACTGTGTCTTGTATCACTTGTTCATGCTCTCGGGCCTTCCATGCGTGGGTTCTTGGTGGCACATACCCTACTACATACTGCCTCCTTCTTCCTTCAGCACCCATAATTTTCACTTGCAGCACCTCTGCCAAGCCTTTACCCTCAATCACCTCTTCCACCCTAATGCCTTTCCTTACCATCAACATCACACCTCCTCCCTGTTTTCTTTTTCTGTCTCTCCTCCATATATTGTATGCACCTTCTCCAGTCCCCACCACCTCAACTGAGTCACAACTTAGTTTCCGTCAGCCCCACAATATCAGGTTCTCTGTTTCTCAAATAGTCGTTAAACTCTATCCATGATCACACTATTCCATTGATATTCGTATAAGACACTTTCCATCCCTTCTCCTTTCCTGTTAGACTTTTTCTCTCCTTCCTCTCGTCACCATGAACCACTTCCTCACTTTCATATCCATTACTCTCCAAAAAAACTCCTTCTTCTCTTCTTCCGATCTCTTCTCATTTAAATCATGAACCTCACCTCTGAGTTCATTCAACTTGTCTCTCTCTTGTTCATTCAGATCTTTCCTCAGCCACATCATTTTGGTGTCTTCTTCTCCCACTAGCTTCCAAGCTCCAGCCAGGGCCTCTTCTGCTTCGCTCTGAATCTTATCCTAATTGGTCTATCTCTTTCTCCATTGTATTTGCCAATCCTATGACAGTCATCTATTTCTTTCACCAGGTCCCTTCCCTCTTCTTGTACCCTCTGTGCGATCTTCTTCACTACATCTTTCAAGATGTTTTCCCTCACCGATTTGTTTGGGGTCTTCTCCTCCTTTACACCAAACACAATGACACTCTTCTTTTTCTCCACCGTGCCTCTTACCAGTGCCTCATTTTCTTTGATTACCTTCACCACCTTCTCCGCCATCTTCTCCTCCAACTGCTCCTCCACAGTCTCCTTAAAGCTCTGTACACTCTCACTGCACCATCTCACATCTTTATCAGCTTTCTGTTCCAAATTCTTGACTCTTTGCTCCACTTCCACTTTTCTTCCCTTTGCTTCTCCTCCCACTTATTCCGCTCCTTATTCATCCACACAGATTGGCAGCCAACCGACGTGTGTGTGTGTGTGTGTAATTTTAATCAGGGGGGTATTTTTAACAATCAGATCAGTTAGAAATTTGTCACATTTGAAGTGGCTGTAGCTAATATTCATGTTTGTGGAGTAGGTCCCTGCAATAACACATGACTCAATTACATTTCTTTCTTCAATACTTTTACATTTTGCTAAAACCTTTGAACCAGACCAGTCAATATGGTGATCATATGATGATTTATGTTGGAAAAGACCACTTCCTTCTTGTTCGGTTCTTACACTGTATTTGTGTTGTGATATTCATGTTTGTAAATCCTTTGCAGTTTGGCCAACATAGAACTTATTACAGTCCTTACAAGGTATTTTGTATACTACGCCTGTTGATGACGGTGGGCTGTTCTTTATCAGTGATTGTTTTATTGTATTTTCATTTCTTCTGGACAGAGTGGAGTCTAAGGCTCTTCATCTCATCAGCTCTCCTCCTCATACTGATAGTCTATCTTCTATCGATATTTCCACGCTGAATGCTTTTCTGAACTTGGTAACTGCATGCCCCCCCCTCCCCCCCCCCCTGCGGCCCCACTGCACTCGACTTTCTACTCATGCTCATCCCTATACTGTCCAAACCCCCTATGCAAGAGTTAACCAGCATCTTCACTCTTTCATCCCTCACGCTGGTAAACTCTGGAACAATCTTCCTTCATCTGTATTTCCTCCTGCCTACCACTTGAACTCTTTCAAGAGGAGGGTATCAGGACATCTCCTCCCGAATTTGACCTTGCTTTTGGACACCTCTTTTGTTTCTTTTTTAGGAGCAGCGAGTAGCGGACTTTTTTTTATTATTGTTTTCTTTTTTTGTGTGCCCTTTAGCTGCCTCCTTTGTTGTAAAAAAAAAAAAAATACCTGAAAGATACATGTATATCAAATTTTCTTAGTATGGGAACTACGTCGAGAAGGTTCCTGTGATAGGGTAGCACAAGTTTTTTTTTTGTCCATATCCTGTTTTCTCTCCCTTTCCTTTCTATGATGAAAACGTTGTCTTGCTGTTGTGTGACACTGACTAACAACACTGGAAGGATATTTAAGCTTTTTGCTGATTTTTTTGTCATACCCATTTCTTCTTCCAAGTATTCAGGGTCTGAAAGCCTGTTGGCTCTTAAATACATAGAGATGAAAACCGATTTTTTCACATTAATGTGATGACTGGAAAAGAAGTGAGCATTGGACAAGATATTAGGTGGCTTTCTGTATACTTTAGTTTTCAACGAATCATTTTTTCTAATGATTTCTACATCAAGGAAATGAATTTTGTCATTTTCTTCTGTTTCAAAAGTGAACTTGATTGATGGGGCCAGTGAGTTAATTTGTCCAAAAAGGTATCAATTGTCTGGGAAGTTGGCCAAAAGCATAGGATGTCATCCACGTATCTGAGCCACACCATGTCTGGGTCCTTGATTATGCTTAGAAGGTGCTTCTCAAAATATTCCATGTATATGTTGGCTAATACAGGGGAGAGGGGATTTCCCACAGCCATACCAAATTTTTGTGTATAAAATTTCCCCTCAAAGCATGAATTTTCAATACATAAGCTTATTAGTTCTATAATATTTTTGCTGGGCATGCCATGAACATCACTACCTAAAATACTTAGGAGAAAATTCAGTACATCTTTAACAGGTTCGATGGTGAAGAGAGATTTCACATCAAAACTTACAAGTTTGTAAGGGTATATGACATTAAGAGTTTTAAGTTTTTCCACTAGGTCCACTATTTTTTTTTTATGAATGAATTATAAATTGTTCCAACATCAAGGGATAAAAGTTTAACTAACCATTTTGAAAGTTTGTAGGTAGCAGAACCTTCAGTGCTAAACCAGGGAGAGAGAGAGAGAGAGAGAGAGAGAGAGAGAGAGAGAGAGAGAGAGAGAGAGAGAGAGAGAGAGAGAGAGAGAGAGAGAGAGAGAGAGCCTTGTCAGTGTGTGTGTGTGTGTGTATTTTGTTTTCTTTCTTGATTTTTTTTCATTTCTTTCAATTTCTCAAATCACTGAAATGAATAACAGAGAAGCTCAAATTAGGTCATACACAGGTCATGTCAGGTGCTTGTGAAGGTCACCATGGGTCCCAAGGTCATGTGTGTGTGTCTGCAGTGCCTGACTGTGATCCACAAGGGCAGTGCCGGTGTGGTGTCAAATCTCATCCCTCCGTTGTATTCCATCCAATCCTGATCTGCACCTGCGTGGGCTTTGTTGTTTGTCCATGTCCCTCCCTGCACTGTGTCCTAATTTCTCACACACACACACACACACACACACACACACACACACACACACAGCCCACCCTTGATCTTGTGGCTGTCCTTCTGTCTCCTCACAGTGTTCTTCTGGCTGAAGGTCAGGTTTATGGGACACTCTCCAGCCAACAGTGGCTGAGCCACGGATTCCAGGCCAGCCTGGAATGTGGCAATTTTTCAAGCATAGGATCAAAAGTAAGCTGTGTATAAACCACTGGAAGACACTGCACTCAAGGAAAGGGACAAAATAGCAAAGCCCGCAGATCAGTATGGGATGGGATTTGACACGACACTGGAAGTCTGGAGGTGACTTTGGGGCCACTTATATAATGCCTTAAAGTGACTGTGTGTGTGTGTGTGTGTGTGTGTGTGTGTGTGTGTGTGTGTGTGTGTGTAGTGGTGGTGTTTTTGTAGCTTATTATTATGATTTATTATTTTTTTGTTATTGTTATTGTTAATAATATTTTTATTATTGTTTTTGTTGACATTACTATTCCTTTTTCCTTGTTGTGTTTTCTTTCTGCCTGGGCTGGGGTGTGAACCCTGGCCTGTGTGTGGACTCAGCCCGGCACGCTGTCCACTGCACGGCATGGCATTTGATGTACCAATGAGGGGCCATAACCATGTATCTTATGGGCCATTTTCCTTCTTATACTGCCTCATGACTTGCTCTGCCTTTACCAGAGTGATAACTGCTGAACAAGCTACTTACAGGCCGGTTTACCTCTTACATTATCTTCTGACCTGTTGTAACTCTGTCTACCCACACAGGATTACCAGAACAGGACTAACTTCTGGGCATGACATTGTTGGGGCTTAACTAAGCTGCTTTCTTTCACCCCTTCACTGGCAAGCTCTGGAACAGCCTCCACCTATTGCCTGTGACTTGAACTTCCTCAGGAGCAAGACACCGACACCTTGTGCTGTCCAAACCCCTTATGCAAGAGTTAACCAGCATCTTCATTCTTTCATCCTTGTGCTGTCCAAACCCCTTATGCAAGAGTTAAGCAGCATCTTCATTCTTTCATCCTTGTGCTGTCCAAACCCCTTATGCAAGAGTTAAGCAGCATCTTCATTCTTTCATCCTTGTGCTGTCCAAACCCCTTATGCAAGAGTTAAGCAGCATCTTCATTCTTTCATCCTTGTGCTGTCCAAACCCCTTATGCAAGAGTTAAGCAGCATCTTCATTCTTTCATCCTTGTGCTGTCCAAACCCCTTATGCAAGAGTTAAGCAGCATCTTCATTCTTTCATCCTTGTACTGTCCAAACCCCTTATACAAGAGTTAAGCAGCATCTTCATTCTTTCATCCTTGTGCTGTCCAAACCCCTTATGCAAGAGTTAAGCAGCATCTTCATTCTTTCATCCTTGTTCTGTCCAACACCCTTATGCAAGAGTTAAGCAGCATCTTCATTCTTTCATCCTTGTGCTGTCCAAACCCCTTATGCAAGAGTTAAGCAGCATCTTCATTCTTTCATCCTTGTGCTGTCCAAACCCCTTATGCAAGAGTTAACCAGCATCTTCATTCTTTCACCCCCTTTGCTGGTGAACTCCTGAACAGCTTTCCTTGGTCTGTATTCCCTGCTGGCCATGACTTGGCCTCTTTCACAAGGAGAGTACCAGGACACCTCTCCTCCCGAGATTGATGTACTTCTTTTGGCCTCTCTTTTGTTGGAGCAGCGCCTAGCGGGCTTGTTTGTTGTTGTTTTTGTTCATTGCCCTTGAGCTGCCTCCCTTGCTGTACAAAAGATGATAGCGGTTTGCCAGTGGCTGTGTTTTTGAGGCTATGAAAAGCCAGGCATTGGCATGAGGATTTGGCCAAGAAAATCCCAGACACTGGTAGAGAAGCCTTCATTTGGGGTCAGGCGCGTATCACATTGTGTGTCATGGGAAGGTTGGCTTCACTTTACAAACAGTTAATTTTAAGAACAACATTTAGGAACCAATTGGGTAAAGGTTCCATTGAAGTATTTCTTTTCTGCCCACTTCCCATTTTGTGGTGTTTTCTTCTTAAGTTCATATGAGTGTTTGTTTTGAGGCCTCATTGAATTGTGCCAATGAACAATAACCATAGCACTGCACGGCTTCCTGTACATCAGGTGACTGGGGGAGAGAGAGAGAGAGAGAGAGAGAGAGAGAGAGAGAGAGAGAGAGAGAGAGAGAGAGAGAGAGAGAGAGAGAGAGAGAGAGAGAGAGAGAGAGAAGAGGAGAGGAGGAGGAAAAGAGAGCAGCATGGAAGAGAGGGACGATTAAGAAAATAAAAATAAAAATAAAATAATGACGGAAAAATAGAAGAAAAAGTAATAGAAAGAAAGAAAGGGAATGAGAGAGAGAGAGAGAGAGAGAGAGAGAGAGAGAGAGAGAGAGAGAGAGAGAGAGAGAGAGAGAGAGAGAGAGAGAGAGAGAGAGAGAGAGAGAGAGAGAGAGAGAGAGAGAGAGAGAGAGAGAGAGAGAGAGAGAGAGCAGCTTTCTATAAATCAAAGTGAGGTCATTCCTTGTTGGTTTATACCATAGGGTGCTGGCCATCATGTGTCTGAAGATATCCTGAATTTAGCCTAACATAATTTAACAAAACCCAGTCACTATAGGTCTTCACTCAGAAAACTCATCTATGCTTCCTTACTAATGAGACTTTCTATACAACAAAGTGTGGTTATTCCTGGTGGCAGTTTAGCCCTTCTCCTCTACCATGAACCTAAAATACCACTTTTAAATACCCGACTGATCTCCTTCTTTGCTGCCCTTGTGCGCCTTCATTGCTGTAAAAAACTAAACTGTACCTCTTTGTATCCTTGAGACATGTTCCCTTTTCAGCTTCTCACTGTGTCCTCTCAGTCTCCTCCTCCACTCTGTCACAACCAGCTCCATTCTATGTATACACTGTCCGGTCCACCAGTTAATTATACAAAGCTATTACATCTCCTGTTCATCTTGTGTGTGTGTGTGTGTGTGTGTGTGTGTGTGTGTGTGTGTGTGTGTGTGTGTGTGTGTGTGTGGTACTTTTTTAGGTTTTCAGATTAAATAAGAAGTATGAGTGTGGCAATCTGTTTATGAAAGTGATTTTTTTTTTAAGTAAGGGCAAGTTCTGTACAAACCCAGAGCACCAAAACACTCTCAGTAAGGGGTCAGGGACTATCTAGAGCACTCTGGGTAAGCACAGCAGTGTCCTGGACAGCAGCAGCCGGCCACTCCACCTGCAGGGAAAGGTGTGGCCTGTGGGTTATAAAGTCACTACTGGAGTACCTGTGTGCTGGGGGAGCACTCCAAGATGGCACGCCACTTACTTCACAGCCAGCCTACGTCTCATTCCTCCACTCTTATGCTTTCACCAGTGGTCTCCACAACTTTAAATATACAGGCTTAAACTCTAATGGCTCTGTGTTTCCGGCAGCTGAAGATCAGCAACAAGGAGATGACGGCACTGGACCAGAGGCTTGGGGCACTCCGGGAGGCTCTGCAGGACAAGGCCAAGGAAGCAAAGAGTGGCCAGGCTGTGAGACCGAGGCACAGAGAGCCAAGACGGCCGAGGGTTTATCAAGACTGACACCAACGTGACGGTCAAAGTGTTAGAGGTAAGAGTCTTACATGATGAAACATTGTGGAAGCCTTGCCAGAGTATACGGTCCCACAACATGTCCTGTAGCTTCTGAATGAGTGCCTTCAAGCTCTGGTGCTGGTGTTGCCTCCTCCCTTCCTTTGTTATGAGTGTTTCCATACTTACTGCTCAAGGTCTTCAACTCCAGCTCATCCCTGTGGCCTCCAACTCTCTAATTCAAGAGTTGCATCATAGCTCATTCTTTCATTCCTTGACTGGTGAATAATTATCTAACTTCTTCTGTATTTCCAAGCTCATCCCTGTGGCCTCCAACTCTCTAATTCAAGAGTTGTAGTGTATCTAATTTTTGCACTTCTTGACTGGTGAATAATTATGTAACTTTTGCTGTATTTCCAAGCTCATCTTGGTTGCCTCCAACTCTTTAATTCAAGAGTTGTAGTGTATCTAATTCTTCCATTCCTTGACTGGTGAATAATTATCTAACTTTTGCTATATTTCCAAGCTCATCTTGGTGGCCTCCAACTCTCTAATTCAAGAGTTGTAGTGTATCTAATTCTTCCATTTCTTGAACTACTTAATTTCTGGTATTCTAGCACTGAAGTACTGCCACTAAAAGACCTCTTGAACTATTAAATTTGATAGCCTCTTGGCATCTCCTAGTCTGAAAACTCACAGTCCTTTCTTCCTTCCCATGACCTAAACTTCTTCAGAATGGGAGTGCCAAAAGTCTTCCAGTCTCCCCTGTGGTACATTCCCTCCTCCCAGTCTTCATCACAGTCCTTTCCTCCTTCCCATGACCTAAACTTCTTCAGAATGGGAGTGCCAAAAGTCTTCCAGTCTCCCCTGTGGTACATTCCCTCCTCCCAGTCTTCATCACAGTCCTTTCCTCCTTCCCATGACCTAAACTTCTTCAGAATGGGAGTGCCAAAAGTCTTCCAGTCTCCCCTGTGGTACATTCCCTCCTCCCAGTCTTCATCACAGTCACCTTCTGTATAACGTCATGTTTTCCCATAGTGCTTACCTCCTGCCATGAAGAGTCCGGGTGCTCGAGAAGGCATCATTTTTCTTCCTTTTCTTCTTCTTCTTCTTCCTTCCTCTTCCTTCTTCCTTCTTCTGTCTGTTGTCACTTTCCAGGAACACCTTTGGCCAGGGTCTCGTTTCCGGGGACAAGCACGGAAGTTTTTTTTTCTATTTTTTTTAATTTATTTATTTTATATTTTTTCTGCTTTTTTATTCATGTTTTCTCCTTCCTTTTTTTTGTTTTTCTGCTTTTTTCTTCATGTTTTCTTCTTCATTTTTCTTCTTATTCTACTTTTCTTTCTACTTTTTCTTCTTGCTATTATTCGTGGTCTTTTTTTTGTTTTTATTTTGTTTCTTTTTCTTTTTCTTCTTCCTTCCTCCTTTTCTCCTTTTTCCAGGAACAACTTTGGCTACACTTGGAAAAGACTGTCACTCCCTACACTTGAACATCCCTAACGCTAAGTAACCCCTCAAGCCTCTCTCCTTCCCACCCAGCAACCAGATGGCGCCAGTGGTCTCATTACTGCTGCAAAAGACTGTACTTACACATCCACAATGATTAAGTAGCCCCTGAAATCATTATTTTTTTTTCTACAGTGCTTAAGTAGCCCTGAAATCCCTCCTTCCCACCCCAGCACCCAGCTTAGGGAGAGGGTGCAGGCACCTTGCCAAATGCCTCGTTAGGCTTCTGGGAGATGCTGCCGTTGCTGCCACACACTCTAGGGTACGTCTAAGGTATTTGCAGGGTTGTAGAGCTTGCTGGAGGCTCTCATTATGTCTCTATCTGGTTCTCTGTGTGCTCTGGATTCTGTAGTTCTTGGGTTGGCATTTTTGTTAGTGTTAAAAGGTTCTTATTTCATCTCTCCATCTTCTGACTTCTTTAACTTCTGGTAGTATGGTAGTATAGTAACTTCGGATAGTATTTCTGTTTAAGGTTCTAATCTCATCTCTCCACCTGGTTCTCTGTCTGCTCTGGGTTATGTAGTTCTGGGGTTGTCATTCTGTTAGTTTAAAGGTTCCAACTCTCCATCATGTTCTCTGTTTATCCTTATTTCTTTAACTCCTGGGCTGATAGTATTGCTTTTTGAGGGTTTAATATCATCTCTCCAGCTGGTTCTCCGTCTGTTCTGGGTTCTATAGTTCTGGGGTTGGCATTTTTGTTAGTTTAAAGGTTCCAACTCTCCATCATGTTCTCTGTTTATCCTTATTTCTTTAACTCCTGGGCTGATAGTATTGCTTTTTGAGGGTTTAATATCATCTCTCCAGCTGGTTCTCTGTCTGTTCTGGGTTCTATAGTTCTGGGGTTGGCATTTTTGTTAGTTTAAAGGTTCCATCTTGCCATCATGTTCTCTGTTTATCCTTATTTCTTTAACTCCTGGGCTGATAGTATTGCTTTTTGAGGGTTTAATATCATCTCTCCAGCTGGTTCTCCGTCTGTTCTGGGTTCTGTAGTTCTGGGGTTGGCATTTTTGTTAGTTTAAAGTTTCCAACTCTCCATCATGTTCTCTGTTTCTCCTTATTTCTTTAACTCCTGGGCTGATAATATTGCTTTTTTAGGGCTTAATTTCATCTCTCCAGCTGGTTCTCCATCTGTTCTGGGTTCTATAGTTTCTGGTTGTCATTCTGTTAGTTTAAAGGTTCCAACTCTCCATCATGTTCTCTGTTTCTCCTTATTTCTTTAACTCCTGGGCTCTTAGTATTGCTTTTTAAGGTTCTAATTTCATCTCTCCAGCTGGTTCTCTGAGTGGCCTGATGTCTGCACTTCCTGGGCTGGTATTCTTTCACTTTTGAAGGCTCTAACTCAGTCTGTTCATCTTGTTCTCCATTTGCCGTGACTTACACACCTCCCAGGCTGGCACTGTGATACTGTTAAGTGTTTCATAGTTGTCTGAGCCTTTTGGTGAACCTCAACTGGGTTAGGACTCTCAACCGCTTTCCCGATATCACCTCTTGGCCTCTGCTGCTACCCTTCCCTTCCCATCTCCTCCCATTCCCTTTGTGTTACCCTTCTCTTCCATTCCTTTTCCTTCCCTTCCCATCCTTTCACTTCATTTCCCTTCCATATCCTTCCCTTCTCTTCCCATTCCCATTGAGTTACCCTTCCCTTCCATTTCCTTTCCTTCCCTTCCCATTCTTTCACTTCATTTCCCTTCCATATCCTTCTCTTCCCATTCCCATTGAGTTACCCTTCCCTTCCATTTCCTTTCCTTCCCTTCCCATTCTTTCACTTCCCTTCCCTTCCATATCCTTCCCTTCTCTTCCCATTCCCATTGAGTTACCCTTCCATTTCCTTTCCTTCCCTTCCCATCCTTTCACTTCCCTTCCCTTCCATATCCTTCCCTTCTCTTCCCATTCCCATTGAGTTACCCTTCCTTTCCATTTCCTTTCCTTCCCTTCCCATCCTTTCCTTCCCTTCCCATCCTTTCACTTCCCTTCCCTTCCTGCCCCTTACCTTTCCCTTCTCTTCCCATCCCTTTCCTTTCTCATCCCTTCTCTTTCCTTCCCATCCTTTTCCCTTCTCTTCCAATCCCATCATTTTCCCTTCTCTTCCCATCCCATCCTTTACCTTTGATTTCCTTTCCTTTCCTATCCCATCTCTTCTCATCCCATCCTTTTCCCTTCTCTTCCCATCCCATCCTTTCCCTTTGATTTCCTTTCCTTTCCAATCCCATCCCATCCCATCCTTTTCCCTTCTCTTCCCATCCCATCCTTTCCCTTTGATTTCCTTTCCTATCCCATCCCTTTCCCTTCTCTTCCCATCCCAAGTTTTCCCTTCTCTTCTCTTCCCTTTCCTTACATTCTATTTTCTTTCCCCACCTTTCTCTTCCCATCCCTTCCCCTCCCCTCCCTTCCTTACCATTAACCATCCCTTACCCTTCCTTCCATCCTTCCTTCCTTCCTCCCTCCCTCCTCCCTCCTCCTCCCTCCTCCCTTCCCTGTCTTACCCCAGTACCCACAGTTACTTAACACCTCAGAGCATAATAATATTAACTCCATTTCCACATAATATTTGAATCTCACTACATATTCATGGATAACTTAACACTGACTGGCCTGGAGGACTGGACTGTGATAGTAATTAAATTATTTAGGTCTCACAAGCTTATACAAGTACTAATAGTGATTTAGTCCAGCAGTTACAAGGCTTAGTGGTAGTTAAAACAGTCCTGCCATATGGTTTTCAAGGGCTGGGAGCTTGTTTGTTGCTTGTGTGTGAGAGAAAGAGTTGTCAATGTATTTCTCACAAGCTTATACAAGTAGCAGTGATTGTAGCCCAGCAATCACAAGGCTTACTGGTAGTTAAAACAGTCTTGCTATGTGGTTTTCAAGTGCTGAGAATGAGCTTGTTCTTTGCTTAACCCTAGAACCCCATCGCTGTTTTTGAGGAACATGAACCACATCGCCGGGAGAATTTTACCCGGTTTTGAAAAATAAAAAAAAATAGTAGTTTTCAATTAAGGTTTATTACAAGTTTTACAGTGAAAAAGGAACTCTTAAACTATAGATTATAAACTTATAAACTTAAATTGTACTTTATTTTAATATTGATATTGACCTTAATAAGGAATAACCTAAATTTGACTAAATTTGAAAAAGTGTTTAGAAAAAAATTTCCAAAAAAAAAGTACTGCAGCTGGTGACTTCTCCTTTGGTACACTAGTTACTAGGTAGTTGGCCCCTCGCCTCAGTCAGTTGCAGCCCACTACTGCCACAGGTAACTGTATGGGATGCACGCGAAAAGTGGCTATATTTTTTTTGTGATTTATATATATATATTTTTTTTTTCCAGAGCTGATAATGACTTTTTTCAACATCATAGAGAGTTTGTGCCTCTAAATTGTCTTCCACATCACTTTCAATATCTCTAAATTCTTCCAGGTCATCAACACACTCACTATCTGAGCTATCATTTACTGAGAGGAAACCAGATTTGTTCATCGTCTCCACAAGTTCCTCCTCAGTCAGCACTTTGCCTCGGGCAGCCATATTTTCTGTTTATCTGTAATACTAAATATCTGAAAAAACACACGTAGATATCACTAATAGTTACAGGTAAACACATCGTCAGAGAAATTTTTCACCCGGGTAAAATGTCTAACGTTCACCACATCGTCGGAGAAATTCTCCCGAAATAGCAGTTTCCTCGCCGTGGAAAATTCCAGGCGCACCAGGCCGCACCCTTCACGATGTCTCACACAACACTGCGGGTACACAGGCGGCCAGCTGGTTCCCGCGCTTTCTTCATATTGAACTACGTGGTAACCTAGGAGAGTCGGGAGAAAATCACCCGGCAATGTGGTTCTAGGGTTCAAATATTTAGACTCTCTCTCTCTCTCTCTCTCTCTCTCTCTCTCTCTCTCTCTCTCTCTCTCTCTCTCTCTCTCTCTCTCTCTCTCTCTCTCTCTCTCTCTCTCTCTCTCTCTCTCTCTCTCTCTCTCTCTCTCTCTCTCTCTCTCTCTCTCTCTCTCTCTCTCTCTCTCTCTCTCTCTCTCTCTCTCTCTCTCTCTCTCTCTCTCTCTCTCTCTCTCTCTCTCTCTCTCTCTCTCTCTCTCTCTCTGTGTGTGTGTGAAGGTCATCATGGGTCCCAAGGTCATGTGTGTGTGTGCAGTGACTGACTGTGATCCACAAGGGCAGTGCCGGTGTGGTGTCAAATCTCATCCCTCTGTCGTACTCCATCCCATCCTGATCTGCACCTGCGTGGGCTCTGCTGTTTGTCCATGTCCTTCCCTGCACTGTGTTCCAGGCCAGCCTGGAATGTGGCAATTTTTCATGAACACCAGCATAGGATCAAAGGTAAGCTGTGTATAAGCCATTGGAAGACACTGCACTGAAGGAAAGGGACAAAATAACAAAGCCCGCAGCTCAGGATGGGATGGAATTTGACGGAGGGATGAGATTTGACGCCACACTGGAAGTCTGGAGGCGACTTTGGGGCCACTGGTATAGTGC